>NC_134882.1:48704817-48749817 GCF_041734735.1 Babylonia areolata | reverse complement strand
ATATATATATATATATATATATAGTACACCATGCTACTTGCATCATTATCTTCAGATTAAAAATCATTGTCAAGTCAAAACTTATCCAACACCGATAAGCAATGCAAAATTAACCACGGGCCAAATCAGTTGTTACAATCGCATCCTCAGACCTGTACATTTTCCCAAGTGATTTTCAAGGAGCCCCTATATATCCGTTCCGCAATACTCCCCTCTCGGCGTGAGAATAAAAATGGTAACGGAACGTTGATCAATAACAGCATTACTTCCCTTTGACGTGAGCAATCCCAGTTGAAAGAGTACCGTCCCCTGCTGCGGTACTAAAACTCTTCTCAAAAGGCGAAGACTATGGCTGACCACAGCTTGAAGTCTTAAAGCTGTCCAGATTATTATGGCAAAGTCGTGATCCACTTGTCAGCGGAAATGAAGAGAAAGTAGGATGGGTGGAGTCTGTTGTTTATAAACTCGATTTCATTCCGAGACTTATTATCGTCTGCCATCCCGTTTCTGCCGCCACTCAGTAAGGCCGTGTCCATTGTCGAGGACTGGACTGAACAAAGAACTGGATTGAAATGGTGAGTGGTGGGAACTGATTTCGTAAAATTACATGTAACTGTGAAGCTGATTAATACTTGATTCTGTAAACTACTACTGCTGCTACTACCACCACTACTACTACTGCTGCTGCTGCTGATGATGATGATGCCGCTGCTACTGCTGCTGCTGCTCCTCCTCCTCCTCCTACCACTACCACTCCTGCTACTTACACATCTGCACAGCGCTAAACGTGCGGATACAAATCAAAGTTCTGTCACACCCAGCTTTCACACACACATGCATAAGTCTGAAACAAACGGATGAAAAGCTACGCATGTGAGAACATGTAGACATAAACTTATAGAGACTGTAGACGGAAAGGGAAGGTACAGTGGAGCTACTTCTGAAGGAAGTGGGTTTCAGGTCTGGACATGGAAGAGCTAAATACAAGGAGAAAGAGGAAGATTGTGACAATTGTGACAGCGTTAGGTCTTGACATGGAAGAGCTAAATACAAGGAGAAAGAGGAAGATTGTGACAATTGTGACAGCGTTAGGTCTGGACATGGAAGAGCTAAATACAAGGAGAAAGAGGAAGATTGTGACAATTGTGACAGCGAATGATACTTACAGCTGTGAAAGTGTTGCACTGAGCAATTTAAAAAAAAAATCAATTTGATGCTGATGGCTTGCGTTCTTGTGAGAATCTTTTGTAAATGTAGCGGTTGTTGCGTTGATTTGTTTAAAATTGTCTTGTTGTTTCTTCGTATGTTTCGTTGACAAATCAGATTAATGAAACTTAAGGTTACATTTTTATTCTGTATTTATGTTTCACGTTGTTTGATTAACTCACTCGTTAGCCGTTGTTAGTATCGAGTGAGTCAATGAATTTAGTACAATATGTAAAGTGACACTTTCCTGCCCGTCATCTGTACTGGCGCCAAATACAAGAGAAATTCTTTTTTTATAATCAGAACACGATACAGTTTTCTGTAACTGCATCTCTAGACCAATAAGATTCTTCCTCGTCCTTTGAGGCTTCCACTTAGCGGATATATTTCGCATTCCCAAACACACATACACGAACACACAAAAAAGAAGAAAAAAGCACACACACACACACACACACACACACACACACACACACACACACACACACACACACACACACACACACACTAATAATAAAAATAAACCCAACAACAACAAACAAAGACAAAACAAAACAAACAAACAAAAAACCCCACACAAACGCTTCATTCAAGAAGAAAGTTGTAATGTGTGTACGAGTATCATGTGCTGCTCAAATGTTCCACGTCCGCCAGTCTCGCAAATAAGGTGTAATGTGCTGTCGTTTGTGTCAGGATGGGTGGAAAGAAGTTTGGTGAATTTCTCTTTAAACTCCTGTGGACGACGGGACTACATTTGCTGATAACATTCTTTGTGTTCATGTCACCATGATCCATCTGTTTATATATATTTCAATATATTATATAGGCAGATGCGTAAAAAAAGAAAAAAAAAAAAAATAAATAAAATAAAATAAAATAAATAAATAAAATAAAATAAAATAAAATAAAATAAAATAAAATAACCACTCCAGGTTTACGTTTAACCGCATGAGCTGGATTGCGCAAGGGGATGGGGTTGATGATTTATTAGTGGGGGTGTGAGTGTGAAAAATATCTCATCATTGCTCATGTATTTTATTCCCCTCATTTGTCTTCTATGTACTTTTCTTCTTTAAAAAACAACAACACGACAACATCATAATGTTTTATCTGGTTTGTTTATTTTGTTTATTGATTTCATTTTATATACTTCTTGGCTCATGTTACATGCATACCTAGGGCTGGCTTTCAGGGCCTGACCATCGCCATAGGCTGATGCCTAGGCCGGGCATCTGGTCACCCCCTGCACCCCTCTTTTCTAAGCTGATGGGATGTAGCGTATATGGAAAAGCCCACACGTTTTCGCATCTGCTTAAATCTGAAACAGAAACTGAAAATGTGTACATGAATTGATATGGATACGTATCTAGTTTTTCCATTCACGTGCGTGTGTGATTTCGTGCGTGCGTGCGTGCGTGCGTGTGTATATGTGTGTGTGTGTGTGTGTGTGTGTGTGTGTGTGTGTGTGCATATATGTGTGGGGGTTGTGGGGTGAGGGTGGGAGGTATAACACTGTGGATTTCTTCTTCATCTGTGTCTTCTTCTTTCTCTTCTTCTCGTCATCATCATCATTACTGTTACTACTACTTTCTTTTTTTTGTAATCATTGTTATTATTACTACATGATGTGATGTTCAATACAGTTACCCTCACGAGTCCTCATGTCGGCCTACACAGTCATACTGGTGGTGTGTGGAAGCCTCATGAAGGATGCCTACAGTACTGCCCTGAACGGAAATGGGTAATCTGTCTCTCCCTTTGACTGTCTGTTTGCCAGTCTGTCCGTTTATCTGTTTCAAAAAATGCGCGCGCGCGCGTGTCATTCCCTAATTAACTTATAATGATGAATATTGTTTTTTGTTGCGAAACTATACACCGTTACATTGCATTACATTTGTCCTTTGATATCAAAATAAAATACCATACAAGGAAACGTGTCCTTTCACATCTAAATAAAATATTCTACACGGAGACTTGTCCTTTGACATCTAAACAAAATATCATACAAGGAAACGTGTCCTTTCACATCTAAATAAAATATTCTACACGGAGACTTGTCCTTTGACATCTAAACAAAATATCATACAAGGAAACGTGTCCTTTCACATCTAAATAAAATATTCTACACGGAGACTTGTCCATTGACATCTAAACAAAATATCATACAAGGAGACTTGTCCTTTGACAGCTAAACAAAATATTCTATATTGAAACTTGTACTTTGACATCTAAACAAAATATCATACAAGGAGGCTTGTCCTTTGACATCCAAACAAAATGCCATACAAGGAGACCTGTCCTTTGACATCTAAACAAAATATTCTACATGGAGACTTGTCCTTTGACATCTAAACAAAATATTAGACAAGAAGACTTGTCCTTTGACATCTAAACAAAATATCCAACAAGGAGACTTGTCCTTTGACATATAAACAAATTATCATACAAGAAGACTTGTCCTTTGACATCTAAACGAAATATTGTACAAGGAGACTTGTCATTTGACATCTAAACAAAATATCATAAAATGAGACTTGTCCTTTGACATCTAAACAAAATATTCTACATTGAGACTTGTCCTTTGACATCTAAATAAAATGTTATACAAGGAGACTTGTCCCTTTCATCTAAACAAAGACTTTCTGCATGGAGACTTGTCATTTGGCATCTAAACAAAATATTCTACATGGAGACTTGTCCTTTGACATCTCCACAAAATATTCTATATGGAGACTTGTCGTTTGAGATCTCAACAAAATATTAGACAAGGAGACTTGTTCTTTGACATCTAAACAAAATATTCTACATAGAGACGTGTCTTTCGGTATCTGGAGAAAGTATTCTACATGGAGACATTTCCTTTGATATCTAAACAGTTTATTATACAAGGAGACTTGTCCTTTGATATCTAACAAAATATTATACAAGGAGACTTGTCCTTTGATATCTAACAAAATATTATACAAGGAGAATTGTTCCTTGATATCTAAACAAAATACTCTACTGGGAAAAATAGCACAGCGTCTGCTTATGGCGACGGTACACCCCCTTTATTAAGCACCTTGAACATTACCCCAAGAGTTTGTTTTTGTGTGTGTTTGGTTGTTGTTGTTGCTGGAGTTTTTTTTCTTTCCTTTTTTCTTGGGTGTGTGTGCGTGTGTGCGTGCGTGCATGTGTGTGTGTGCGTGTGCGTGTGTGTGTGTGTGTGTGTGTGTGTGTGTGTGTGATTGTGCTCGTGTGCTGTCTGCGTAACACTCAAGAAGTACTACCAAGAAATGAGAAGTAAAGTCTGCTGTATTATCTCTCATCGGAAATTACCACATGGTTGTCAAGCTACACAATACAAACACCAAAATATGTATTTAGTAGACATGCATCAGAGACGGACATGAGTTAGGCAAACAGCAAGGCGAGAGCTGTATGGTCAATGGTTTCTCCACAGCAATGAGAATTCATTGATAGTTTAGTCTTTTTTTTTTTTTTGAAGGATTGTGACTCTCAAACTGGGATACAAGATTGCACTGGCTGTTAGCGCTGCTGCCGTGGGAGCTGGGGACCATCCAAATAAAGATAAAAGCCCTCTTGGCCGATGGTGGGGATGTTACTGGATTAATTGATGTGGATACTTCTATAGCGCCTATCCTCGGTCAGAGACCAAGCTCTAAGCGCTTTACATACACGGGGAAATTTTCACCACAGGCTGCCTACCTGGGTAGAGCCGACTGACGGCTGCCACTGGGCGCTCATCATTCGTTTCCTGTGTCATTCAATCAGATTTCAGACGCACACACATACACACTCAGACAAACATGTAACATTTTACGTGTATGACCGTTTGTTTGTTTTTATTTACCCTGCCATGTAGGCAGCCATACTCCGTTTTCGGGGGTGTGCATGCTGGGTATATTCTTGTTTCCATAACCCACCGAACGCTGACATGAATTACAGGATCTTTAACGTGCGTATTTAATCTTCTGCGTGCGCATACACACGAAGGGGGTTCAGGCACCAGCAGGTCTGCGCATATGTTGACCTGGGAGATCGGAAAAATCTCCACCCTTTACCCACCAGGTGCACTGAGATTCGAACCCAGGACCCTCAGATT
Source organism: Babylonia areolata (assembly GCF_041734735.1). NCBI lineage: Eukaryota > Metazoa > Mollusca > Gastropoda > Neogastropoda > Buccinidae > Babylonia > Babylonia areolata. Next base: position 48,744,506 of record NC_134882.1, on the reverse strand, counting down.
GAAAGTCCAACGCTTTAACCATTCGGCTACTGCACCCGTCAAGAAAACACTCTTCACAAAAACCAAATTATATCCCAGATAGTCGGGACGGCAGTTGCCTCCTCAGCTGTCCTGATGTGATTAATCGGACACGACGAACAACATTACATTTTTGAGCATTTACAGAGATCGCATAGAATTACACTAACAAATTAAAACATATGTTTACATGAGAAAATCAACAGTTCAAACTACAAAGAAATAAATAAATGAATAATTAAACAAACGAGTGACTAAATATTCCGCAATTAACGGTTCAAACGACAAATAAATGTACGAATGAATAATTAAACAAACGAATGAATAGATATTCCAATTAATTAACCAGCTGACAAAATAATTGACCAACTAATTGATATATGTCAAACAGCCAACCAGTCAACCAATTACTACTACTACTACTACCACTAATGATAATGATGATGATAATGATAACTTTCTGCTTCTTCTTTTCATTATCATTGTTATTAGCGTAACTACAAGTATTAAAAAATATATCCAGACCACACATACACGTTCAAGATTTCAAAGAGATCACATGAAATTTCGTTTATAGATCAAAGACCATTTTACATATTTACGAGCTCTCTCTGTGCCTCCTCTCAGTATTCAGCCTCCCCTCCTCCTCTCTCTCATTCATCTTCACACATACAAAATTAATGATCATGTTTAACTCTTTCCATACGAACGGCGAAAGAGACGACGTTAACAGCGTTTCACCCCAATTACCATCATCAAAATATTGCAAGCGGAAGGCTCTTATATTGAAGACGTGAATGTTGACAAAGAATACCACAATTTTGACGACGGAAGCTAAAGGTTGGGTCATTCAGACACCCACTGGACATCCGAGGGGTCTGTGTAGAGGAGAAGAGAGGACTGGCCGTACTGAGTGAGTTAAAACTCTCTTTTCAGTGGATATCAGACGACAGGTTCTGACAGCGGGGGAGGAGGCTACAGCAATGATGGTGGCGGTAACTATGCCGGAGGGGGCTCTTCACAGCCTGTGGCTCACTCCACCTCCAACACAGGTAACTATGTGTATCATTGATACCTGGTCTGCCTATGGTTCTCTTTCCTTTTTTTCCGTGCCTTCCTGCTTATCTGTCTTTATCTTCTCAAGGCCTGACTAAGCGCGTTGGGTTACGCTGCTGGTCAGCCATCTGCTTGGCAGATGTGGTGTAGCGTATATGTGTGGTGTAGCGTATATGGATTCGACCAAACGCAGTGACGCCTCCTTGAGCTACTGATACTGATACTGTCTTTATCTCCCTTTGTTTGTCCTTTTTCTCTCTCATCAGACTGTCTTTAGTACATACATATATGTAGCGTATCATGCATCATTATTTCAGGCTTGTTGCGCGGCGTCCAGTTTTATATCTAGGAACTACCATCAAGAGCTCCTTATTTTTACCTCAGCGCGAGTCAGTTTGTAATGTTAAAAGTTAACCAAAGACTGAGTTCTTCTTCTTCTTTATGTTATACGAAGACATCTGGGCTTGGATTCGTCATGCAGTCTGTTATAGCATATCATGCAACATCCAGTGAGGCATTTGGGTTTGTGGCATGGTGTCCATGATTTATCTAATCTTTGGATTTACCATCGTGTTCCATTTAGCCCCCTGTGGATTATTGTCCCTTGATACTGTCACCCGTATGCCGTATCTAATATCTTCTATTTACAGATTTCATGAAATGTTCACACTGTTGCTTTTTTTTTTCAAGATTTGGTTTTGCCGTTCACGCTTCTGCTCATGTCTGTTTCCGGAAAGACATAGTCTTAACAAATGAGAGGTCCCTACCTTCCCTGTGGTGAATTTTTTCTTTGATGGAGTGAGACGATTCCTGTGCAGTTGGCATCCAGGGGCAATTCGCCCAGTGAGCACTCCACAGAGTGAAACAAGCAGAGCTTGTTGTGAATGCTGAGGTCCTCTTTGGCGGGCCACCGTGGGTAGCTTCACACACACACACACACACACACACACACTATATATACATACACATGCACGCACGCATGCACACATTTTCTCTCTCCATCTGTGTGTGTGTGTGTGTGCAATTGATGTGGTGTCTACGGGTGCGGTGGTCAAATGGTTAGAGCTCTCTATTCTCGCCCGAGTTTCCAGAGGTCGATCTCCATCGCAGCTGGTGGGTTAAGGGTGGAAAGTTTTCAGATCTTCCTGAACCCCCTTCGTGTGTTTTCGGACGCAAATGGATCCGTGTTTTTAAAGCGATTAAAGCTTGGTCTCTGACCGAGAATAGGCGCTATGTAAGTTCCCACATCATCTGATGCAGCTTTTTATAACTATATACCTCTAGGTCTGTGTGGTCTGTCATTTTTTCATTTCATTTTATTCAATTCCATTTCGTGTTTTCTAATCTCAGTTCCATTTTATCCGTTCTATTCTTTTTTTAATTTTTTTTTTTTTTTCAGGCGGCGGTAACAGCGGACAATACAACAGCGTGGAGTTTGTCCCCTCAGCTTTCGAAAACAAGGCTTTCGGCGCCGGCGTCGACCCTCACTCGCAGACAGGCTTCCCCACTGGTGAACTTTCCAACGCCCTGCCTCAGGCCAACTATGCTTCCGATGGTCACTCCAGTGGTTTCCTTCAGTCTGATTTCCCCTCTGGCGGTGATCACTCCAGCGGTCTCCCTCAGTCCAACTTCCCTTCTGGTGGTCACACTCCGAACTATTCTTCCAACGTTCCTTCCAAGTCTTTCTCTGCAGGTTCCCCTCTCAGCGGCAAAGGGCGGCCTGTGACAGGAGACGTCCACAGCCCGCTGGACGTGGGTAAAGGACTTGGGGAGAGGGTGAGTGCAGGGTTTGGTGAGGGTCTGTTCAAGGTCAGCCCACTTCCTGGCAAAGGTCTCCCAGCTTTTGGTGAGGGTCTGCCCAAGGTCAACCCACTTCCCAGCAAAGGTCTTCCAGCTTTTGGTGAAGATCTGCCCAAGGTCAACCCACTTCCTGACAAACGTCTTCCAGCTTTTGGTGAAGGTCTGCCCAAGGTCAACCCACTTCCTGGCAATGGTCTTCCAGCTTTTGGTGAAGGTCTGCCCAAGGTCAACCCACTTCCTGGCAAAGATCTTCCAGCTTTTGGTGAAGGTCTGCCCAAGGTCAACCCACTTCCTGGCAAAGATCTTCCAGCTTTCCCAAGTGGCTCGACTAATCTGGGCGCTAGGAAGAACAGTGGGGTTTATGGAGATGGTGGTTCTGTTGTTGGAAGTCACTCCGATGGTCTTCTCGGAAGGGGTCGTGTCGGCGGTGGACACGCGGGAGGTGGGGATCTTCACGCCAAGGACCTTTCCGGCACGGTGAAAACAGGCTTTAATCCAAACCCATTCCCCAGTGGTGCTAACGACGCTAACCTGTACGGGAACACCAACTCTGGCGCTTTTCCCGATACACTGAGTGGCAAAACCAACCAGCTGCCTTTCCATGCGAGCCCGACTGTGGCCGGTGACCACGGTACCAGTAACGTTCAAAAGCCGTCTTTCAACAACGTCAACAACCTCGCGTCAAACGCTGGTGGTGTTTACACAGATGGCAACCAAGCTTTCCCACAGCCTCCGGGCAGCCACGCTTTGCCCACGAAGCCAGCGTTTCCAGGCAAAGCTCTTCCTTCCCCTGGGAACACCAAGCTGAGCAGCAACGGCGCTTTCCCGTCCCCCAAAAGTCACCCTGTTCCCACCGTCACCACCTCCAACACAGCCAGGAATGACGTGTATGACAGTGGCGTAAAGACTGGAGGTGGTACTGTTCAGCTCAGCCAGGACCAGGTCAGCAAGCTGGGTGGCGGCGGCAACCTCGTCAATGAACTGCTGAACGGGAACGGTGGCTATGGCTTCAACGAAGCTGACGCCTTTGATGTTGATGGTGCTTTCAAAAACCCAAATTCTGTGGACAGTAGCAATACTTTTAAGAAGGACTTCACTGGCAACGTAAACACTCAGGTTGGGAACTCCAAATTCAATAAAGGACACAATGGTTTGGGTTTTTCCGTTACTGGTGACAACAGCCACAACCAGGAGGATAGTATAGGCAAAGAACTGGATGCACGTGCAGCGGCAGCAGGATTCAGTGGCTATTCAGATAATTCTGGCGGTGTTGATCCAAGAGGGGGACTCGCCAACGTGCATTCTAATACTGGCGGTCTACACAGTTTCCCCGGCAGTGGTTCTTCGTCCTTCAGACCAAGCTCTGACTTTCATGTCAACACCGATGTACGGGGCGGGCACAGTCCATCCCTGGGAACCAGTAGGTCGGAACTGGGGAAGTTAGGTGGTCTTGGTACCAAGCCTAACTTTGGCAGCACTAGCCCATTTAATTCGCCGAGCAGGCTAGGCGACAGGAGAACTGGCAGCTCTTTTGTGGGCCCCTATACTAACCAGAATCCCCTGACAGGGAACGTGCTATCTGCCCAGCGTGGTTCAAACCTGCATGGTGGTCAGCTTTCCAGTAACTCGTTCGGAGGTTCTGGTCTGGGTTCAAGAGCCGGAAGCAGTTTGGCAAAGAACTTGGGCGCCAGTTCCAAATCTTCCTTCACACAGCATGGGGGGCTGGGGCAGCCTGCGGTCCCTGGTTCTTTCGCCGGGGGACATGGCAGCAGGCAAGGACTGAACCTCGGTAATCCTAACTTCTCTTTCGGGAAGCAATCCTTCGGCTCAGGTCCTCGGAATGAAGCACTGAACCTGGTTAACAACCAGGGCCTTAACAAGGGGTTGGGTTCTAGCTTCGGTAGCCAAGGCATCAAATCTGGAATCCTGGGTAACATTGCTGACAGTGGTTTGAAGTCCGCCTCCGGCACCGTTTTCAACCAGAACGGCCTGACTTCAAACGATCTTCATGGTATAGGCAGGAGTCAAGGCTTCGGATCAAGCTCAGGTCACACCGGTCTGGCGTCAGGCTCCAGGTTTTCTGCTGCCAGTCATCCACAGACTTTCGCTGACAAGAATTTGTCCGGCAAAGGTCTGTCCTTCGGCAGTTCCGGTGGTTCTGGTTTAGGATCTGTCGTCACGCGGTCTTCCGGCGGCAGGTCCAGCTATTCTTCCAGCTCCTCCGGCTCCAGCTTTGGGGGCGGCAGCGGTCTGAACACAGGCAAGGGCGCGTTCTCTGGCAGCGCTCTGAACACAGGCAAGGGCGCGTTCTATGGCAGCGGTCTGGGCGCGGGCAATTCGCTGACGGGAACCTCCTTCACCACCGGCGGGGGTCTGAACAAGTTCGGCGGCACGGGCAACGCGGTGGTTGGCTCCAGCAAGAAGGTCTATGATAGCGGGCTGGTGGGCACCTCCAGCACCGTGACCGGGGGCGGCAGCAAGGCGTTCTCCACCGGAAACGGGTCCTCCGTCAGTCGGAGTTCCAGCAGCTCCTACAACAGCAACGACCTTGGCGATGGCGGTCATAGCGGCTCCACCAATACCAACAGCGACTACGCCGAAAACCCGAATCAGGCTTTTGGAGTATACACGGAAAATGGACGTGGCTGAATTTGAAAATTCTGTCTTCCGGTTTCAGCCTATTCTAGCGCCTCTAAATACTGCTTTTGTGATATCTGGAAGAACGTTTTAGCGAACAAACATTGAAACTTGAAATTAAGTGTGTTTTTGTTTATGATTCGAAGTTTATTCCCTTCCTCAATACTACTTTGAAATGGTCAATTTCCAAAGAACGTTAACATCTCGGAAGGAAACATCTAAATTAACAGGAGAACCGATTGTATTAATGCCTTTTTACAATGGTGTTCATGTATTCACCCAAGGAATCTCCTCAAATAGAAAGGGATGAGAAAGAAATCAGAGTATTGCTCTCATTGTTTGTCTGAATGTCGTTCACCATTATTCTGCTTTTCTCTTGCTTTTCGCTCAAGTACGTATGTGTGATGGGTGAATGTTTGTATGTTAGATTGTACGCATGCCTATGTGCGTCTCTGTGTGCGGAGTGGGTGGGTAGGTGGGTGGGGGAATGAATGTATCTATGAGTCAGAAAAAGAGAGAGGGGGGAGGGAGGAAAGAGAGAAAAGTGTAGTTCACTCAAGGTTCTACATTAAGAGACTATCGGTTATATAAATCCAAATTACACATGGCCACAATCAGACGACCATATTCACACACACACACAACAAACACACAAACACAAACACACACACAAACACACACACACACACACACACACACACACACACACACACACACGTGTGCTCTCGCGCGCATCTAATGTCAGTTACAGCAAAACCCCGTCAAACAAAACTTTGAACCAAACACGCAAGCACGCGCAGTGGTGCGTGTGCGTTTGTGTGTGTGCGTTTGTGCGTGTGTGTGTTTGTGTGTGCGAGCGTGTGTGTGTGCGCGTGCGTGCGTGTGTGTGTTTGTGTGTGCGTGCGTTTGTGTGTGTGTGTGTCTGTGTGTGTGTGTGTGAGAGAGAGAGAGAGAGAGAGAGAGAGAGAGAGAGAGCACGTGCGATGTGGGCACGCATTGGTTAGCCAGAATGATAGTGAAGGGTCAGCAGAACTAAGATGGATACGGCACAAGGGGTCTGTTTATACACAGATCCAGTCTCACAGTGACTGCAGCGTTTCTGGAAACTACGGCTTCAAACAAGAAAGCATTTAAGAGTGGAAACTTTCAGGCACACATGCTTAGCTCTGAGTAGATTTTCTTTACACTCAGTTTATTCACAACCTCCAGTTTCAACAGTTGAATAAATGGGGATGGCCAGTTTCAGCCATCGGGCACCATATTCATATCCACGGTATCTAGCTTGGGCATAGGAAGGCGGGGCCCAATCCTCTCTTCTTCCGCAGTATTAACTTACATTGAACGCGGCGTTTTATGGCCTTCTGGGAAGCAAATTTTCACCCACGGTGTCTGAGCTCGGGATATGAAGACGAGGTCCAATCCTCTCTCTCTCTCTCTCTCTCTCTCCTTCCGCTGTATGAACCTGAATAGATTTCAGCATTTTCTCAGCCATCGAGGCAGCGAATTCACATCCACTGTGTCTGAATAGAAAGGCGGGGGCCCAGTCCTCTGTCCTTCCGCCGTATCAAACAACCCTCGCCATTCACACTGGGGTCGAGTCAGGAAAATCAGAATGATGCCTCGTCATAGACACAACACCACGCCAAAACGGAGCCTCGAACCCTGACCGTCGGTGAACACAGGATCATAAATCCATCGCCTTGCCGACTCTGCCACGCCGACTTCCACATCTTCGTAGTTTCAGTTTCAGTTTCAGTTTCAGCAGCTCAAGGAGGCGTCACTGCGTTCGGACAAAACCATATACGCTACACCACATCTGCCAAGCAGATGCCTGACCAGCAGCGTAACCCAACGCGCTTAGTCAGGCCTTGAGAAAAAAAAGAAAAAAAGAAGAAAAAAAGGGGGAATAAATAATAGATAAGCTTACATAAATAAATAAATAAATAATAATTAAAATATAGAAAAAGGTAGTAGTAGTAGTAGTAGTAGTAGTAATAATAATAATAATAATTAAAAAAAAAAAAGACCTCTTCGTAATAATGATGAATATAATGTGCCAGCGCACAGCGTGCTATTCGCCTGCACTAGTTTGACACGGAAACGGACAGGGTGTGTAGGCAAACCACAGATATAAACGGGTCTAAGCCGTCTGGGTCTTTATCGTTTATGGCAGAGGGATGGGTTTCACTGTTTGTTTTTAACACTCTTGGTTTCATAATGGTTTTCTAGGGGGAAGGGAGGTTGTGGGGGGATGAGGATGGAGGGCTGTGGGGGAAGAAGGAGGTGTGAGTAGGGGGGCGGGGGCGGGGGTTAGTAAAGGAGAGATTGGAGAGGTGGAGGGCGGAAGTGCACATGTAAAAAAAAAAAAAAGGGTGAGGTAAAGAGTGAAGGAGACAGTAAAAATATATGTGTGAGTGCGTGTGTGTGTGAGCGCGCGCGAGCGGTGTGCGTGTGTGTTTTTGGATATCCGTACAAGTGGCTTGTGTACGCGCTCGTCGCTCCCATGTCTACGACTACTACTAATGATAATGGTGGTGATAATAATAATAATAAGAAGAAAAAGACAAAGAAAAAAATCTTGTGCGAAGATAAATGAGAGTTCTTTCTCACCCGCCTTTCACACGCATGCATAACTCTGAATCAAATGGATGAAAGACAAATCACCAATACATATGGAAATAAGGCAAAATAATCTTTGGACGGAAAATGGGACGTCATGGATGAGCTAATTTGAAAAGTGGTAGGTGTTATGGAAACAGCCGATGATGACTGTAGAGATTCAGCAGAGCGAAAGAGGGAGGGTGTTTCAACTGCAAGATCCAAAGACTCAGAAAGAGCGGCGGATTGCATGGAAGCGGGATACACATCTAGATGACCTCCAAGGGAAATAATGGTGCGAGACCTCGACAATCTCACAGACAGACAAATGGGTGGTGGACCTGGTCGCTAAAACAAGATAATACAATAATGTACCAGTCCTGGACCATGCCAATGAGAAATGCACACGAAATGACAATACCACACCATCCAACTTATGTCATGATTTGGTTCTCCCAACCACACCACACCCCCATCCTTCCGCCCACTAACAAATCGCACACCCACACTTCACCCCCCCCCCCTTCCCCCTCCTCTGCTGCCTTCACCCTCCCCGCTCTCAACATCCCGCTGTTTTTCCATAAGCACACCAAGCGTTGGACACCTAACCACAATTATACAGGTGTCGGGTGAGTTCATGGCGAGAAAGGTTATGGGCAGTGAGCGGGGAAAGGGGAGGAAGAAAAACACGAAAAAAGATAAAACCAAATAAAGGTAGAAAACAGAAACAAAGAGAGAAACACTGACATTTTCATAGTTTACTTTCACTGCCTTAGAAAAGGTATTTAAGTTCAAAATATATTCAACAAAACAAAACAAAATAATCGTCCGATGTGGCGTAACGGATCGGGGATTCACAGAAAACAAACTAAAACAAAAAAAAAAATGCAGGAAGAAAGAAAGAAAAAGAAAGATCAGTCCTGCTTGAAATAATACATAATATAGACTGATTCGACCATCCACTCAAACATAAACGCAGTGAAGTGTAATCACTCGTTTAGATCTATCTCACACGCATACCAGCTTCAAGAGGACCGTGCACTAGCTCACAGTACATTCCCATGGTCTCTCTCTCAAAATACATTTCCACATTACCACAGTCTCTCTGCCTCAGTACATTACTCCCCGACTGCATAACATGTCCTTGTTTAACTTTGTAGTGCTTAATAACAACTCTGTAGTGATTAATAACAATTTCATGGTCCAATGATAAAACAAACACCATCCTGCCTTTAAGCTACGTTAGCACTTTTGTCATAAATTGTATATATATATATATATATATATATATATATATATATATATATATATGTGTGTGTGTGTGTGTGTGTGTGTGTGTGTGTGTGTGTGTATGTATGTATGTATGTATGTATATATATATATATATATATATATATATATTCACCATCACTTACATGACATGTTTAGCGCAGTTGTACATTGACACCCTGCTTTCAAAAATCAGTATCAAGTCTTCTGGTTTCTGTAACTGTGGCAGACTCGGTTAGAACTTCTGATCCAGTTTTCATCAGCGATCAGCGTTCTAGGACCTGGTTTCGGCATGGTGTTGTATCCTTGGGAAAGGCACTTTATTCCGGCTTTCCGCGTTCCACCCAGGTGTGAATGGATACCTGACTGTGGTCAGGGAAGATAAAAACGGCGGAGTCAGTGAACTGGGTTCCGCCTTCCTTTGCCGAGTCCTGGATACAGTCAATGTAAACGGCGGAGTCAGTGAACTGGGTTCCGCCTTCCTTTGCCGAGTCCTGGATACAGTCAATGTAAACGGCGGAGTCAGTGAACTGGGTTCCGCCTTCCTTTGCCGAGTCCTGGATACAGTCAATGTAAACGGCGGAGTCAGTGAACTGGGTTCCGCCTTCCTTTGCCGAGTCCTGGATACAGTCAATGTAAACGGCGGAGTCAGTGAACTGGGTTCCGCCTTCCTTTGCCGAGTCCTGGATACAGTCAATGTAAACGGCGGAGTCAATGAACTGGGTTCCGCCTTCCTTTGCCGAGTCCTGGATACAGTCAATGTAAACGGCGGAGTCAGTGAACTGGGTTCCGCCTTTCTTTGCCGAGTCCTGGATACAGTCAATGTAAACGGCGGAGTCAGTGAACTGGGTTCCGCCTTCCTTTGCCGAGTCCTGGATACAGTCAATGTAAACGGCGGAGTCAGTGAACTGGGTTCCGCCTTCCTTTGCCGAGTCCTGGATACAGTCAATGTAAACGGCGGAGTCAGTGAACTGGGTTCCGCCTTCCTTTGCCGAGTCCTGGATACAGTCAATGTAAACGGCGGAGTCAATGAACTGGGTTCCGCCTTCCTTTGCCGAGTCCTGGATACAGTCAATGTAAACGGCGGAGTCAGTGAACTGGGTTCCGCCTTCCTTTGCCGAGTCCTGGATACAGTCAATGTAAACGGCGGAGTCAGTGAACTGGGTTCCGCCTTCCTTTGCCGAGTCCTGGATACAGTCAATGTAAACGGCGGAGTCAGTGAACTGGGTTCCGCCTTCCTTTGCCGAGTCCTGGATACAGTCAATGTAAGCGGCGGAGTCAGTGAACTGGGTTCCGCCTTCCTTTGCCGAGTCCTGGATACAGTCAATGTAAACGGCGGAGTCAGTGAACTGGGTTCCGCCTTCCTTTGCCGAGTCCTGGATACAGTCAATGTGAATGCACTGTGCTGATGGCCGTAAGAAGCAGTTCGATTTGTAACCCCTCTTTAACGCCGGAGATAATGACTAAATTGAGCGTAAAGATATTCATGCCAGTGTTTGACCTGTTTACCTGTCTCCCTCATGGCTGATCCATTCCCTTGTGCGTCTGTCCTTAGACTACCATATCACCCATTCTCCGGGACAGCAGCTGTTATATACATTGAGTCATCATCACCGTTGTCATCTCTCGAAGATGCTTTGTGCCATCATCGGTGGACACACATGTAAGCCATTATATTATTGAAGTATCAAGGCGTTTTTTGTACTTTTTAAGACTGTGATAGAAAATTTTAGAATAAACACCTTAGAGCATGATAGTCCGGATCTATTCATCATAGGGCGTCGAGATATAAACTCGAAGCATTTTAGGATATCCCAACCCGATCATAAACCATTCAGTCAGAAATAAGAGACCCTGGACCTATACAAGCCGAGGCTTACTTTGGTAATAGTGACTCGAATCACTGAAGACAGGGTATGGCTGCCTAAAAGGCGAGTGAAAACAGTTATACAACAAAACATCACTTAGTAGCAGTAGGGGGAGAGAAAGGAGAAGGAAGGCAACGTTATATTTGCTACGAGTTTTGCAGATCGGTGTCTTTAGTCTTTAGTTGTTGGTTCCTTTTGTGTTTAATGTGTCACGTATTGAACACTCTCCTTGTCGTATGTGATCAGCTGGATTAAAACATATGAGTTTGCATCACTATGTAAGTCTATTGTGATAACAGACAAGCAGACAGACAGCCAGCCATAGTCTATGGGTGCACTTTCAGCGTGGATAGGTACGGGGGAAGCACCACTACCACTACCACCACCACCACCACCACCATCATCATCATAATTATAACCAACATCCTATTTACCATCATCATCAACATCATCATTATCATCATAATCTTCTTGTTCTTATTCTTTGTAGTCGTCATCTTCGTCGTCGTCATATTTTCAAAGGTTACAACGTGCACATGGGCACATCATTCCAGTTCACCATCGCCGTCATCTTCTACTTTGAAATGGCCATCGTGGTCGTTGTCGTTGTCATGCTTTCAATGGTAACCAATTGCAAATCGATAAATATAGCAGAAATCCTGACTTTGTGGTGAGTTCCTGCCAAAACTTTGGGTGTCGACAGGTTTGTCGGGAACTATCGATGGGAACGATGGTGGTGTTCTCTACTTCTGGGTGACGCTCACTCAGAGTGTTGAATCAGGACATGCACAGCTGGACACCACTGAAAGGGCTCAACAGCAGCGCAGGGTCATCTGGCCCAATGTGTGTGTGGCCCAATGGCAGCCAAACATCCATAGCTCTTCCTATGGAATTTTGCCGACAATGGCACTGTGGCAAACGAAACAGGGTGTGGCTGTGTGTAGAAGACGGGCTAACTAGCGTTCGGGTGGAAAAGCAGGTGTAATGCTATTGAACTAGCGTCAATGATGGGACACAAAAACAAACAAACAAAACAAATCATCGATTCATGACTTTCAAAAAATTATGGAATCAAATTAATTCTATTATTGCTGATTTTATTATATATATGTTTTATTGTGTCCTTTTATTTATATCCTTTTTTCCTCGGTCATCTTTCTGCTGATCTGATTTGCATATATGATTTGTTTTTCTTTTTTTCGCTAGCTTAATCCCGGGTCCTATTGCATGAAGGAAGTTAAAAACAGTTACACACACAATAAAATCGATGGGGAAAAAAAGAAGATAAAAACAAAACGGGAGTTAAACATGCGTGGTGTTAAAAACGTTTCTAGCGCTTGCCCATGTGTGTGTGTGTGTGTGTGTGTGTGTGTGCGCGTGCGCGCGCGCGCGCGAGCATACCTGTATATGCTTGAACGTGAAACGAAAAATACAAAAAAACAAAAACGTTCACTCTTGGAGACAAATAAATAGATCATACACAACCCCCAACTCCCACAACCACACACACACACACACACACACACACACATACATACACACGCGCGCGAGCGCGCGTGCACTCACCCCCCCCCCCCCCCCTTGTCCTCCACACACGTGCACACAAGTAAGCAAGCACATATTCCAAATACAATCTGCTTCTTTGTTATGCAAAAATGATCTCACACCTCACCATCTTCTTACCTTTTAAAACTATAATTTGGATCAGGCTAAAACATAAATATCAATCTCAAAATCCAGGCTAAAACACAAATAGCAGTCTTAAAATCCACACGAAGCAATTGCCGATGACAACAGGAATGACAAGAAAAGCATTAAGTGTATATTTGCATCAGCTTTACATTATTTTCTTCAAATATGACAAGTCATCTAAATGAAAGAAGAAAGAGTTGTGGGTTAATGTTGCGCACCCACTGCACAATTTATTTCAGTTTCCTTCTTCACTGCTGAACTAAATCCCTCTCATGTAAAATAATCACATAAAATAAACTCGATAAATAGCAATAATTTTGGTGCATCCAGCATAAAAAATACCTCCGTCCAGTTCCGAATTCATGACTGGCATTTGTTTTGTTCTTTTCTCTTTTTTTTTTTATATTGAGAGCGTATAAATATTTGCCTATATTTCTGGGGGATTTTTTTTTTCTTCTGTTCTGATCGTAAAATGAATGCAGCCTGTTGCATCCTTGGAGGAGAGCAGAAGCATATTTGTGCACATGCAGTAATTTATTCTTGTCGTAATGTTTTACTGGGAGGGAAGATTCGTATATAAGAAAGACGACGAGGACAACCGGTCGGTGAAGCTCGTGCCATTGTTGCTGCCTCGTGACTTGAGCCACCGTCACCACCATGAAGGTTGGAACCTGTTGTCTGTGTCTGTTTTGTCTGTTGGAAGATCGCCTGTTTCGTTATCTGTTTGTTTTCTTTGTTATTTGTTTTTTGGGGGGAAGGCATCGTGGCAGAATCGGTTAGGCATTGGACTTCTGGTCCAGTGTTCAACAGTGACTCGAGTCGTCAGAGGCTCCGTTTTGACAAGGGGTTGTGTCCTTGGGAAAGGCACTTTACTTTAACAATTTGTTCACTCTACCCAGGTGTGAATGGGTACCTCCTCGCTTCGTGTCGGGGTAGGTTAACTCTCTCCATACGAACGGCGAAAGAGAAGACGTTAACAGCGTTTCACCCCAATTACCACCATCAAAATATTAAAAGCGGAAGGCTCTTATACTGAAGAGGTGAATGTTGACAAAGAATACCACAATTCTGACGACGGAAGCTAAAGGTTGGGTCATTGAGACACCCACTGGACATCCGAGGGGTCTGTGTAGAGGAGAAGAGAGGACTGGCCGTACTGAGTGAGTTAAAGCGGCTGAAAGAGAGGATTGGCCCCCCACCTTCCTTTGCCGAATCCTGGACACAATGGACAGGTATTCATAACCTGTAAGGCGTGAAACACCACGGGACCTTTAATCCTTTTTTAATTGTTTTGAATCATTTTTGCACAGAAAATTAACCAGTTTCTTTGTTATACATTTCATACATTTTCTTTAGTTCAGCGAAGATTCTAGTCGTTCCTATTGTCTGTTTACAGGATTTAAAGTTGATTTACACAGGTGTGTTTTGAGGCCACGTCTGGATTGAGATTTTGTCTCAGAATGACGAATATGATTTGTGGGGAAGTTTGTTCCAGGTGACAGGACCAAGGTATAAAAAGACAATGTCATCGTAATTTAATTTGGAATGCAAAGAAAACGTGACTTTTTTTCTCTTTCGATTACAATGTGTACGTGTAAGAAAATGGAAAAGAAAATTTAACCAGTAAAGAAAGAACACGTGACTCGGCAGATGATTACATCATGGAACATTATGCGGAAAAGATCAGACAAGCACTGGACCTTGAAAAAAGAAAGGATTGAAATACATGGGATAAATGTTGGAATCAAATCTCTGTGAGACAGGAATCCAACGAGGTTTAGCCAGTCAAGCTTTAGTATGGAATTTATTGGATGCTTTAAATAAGACAATGTGAGCTGCAGCATTCTGAAGTTTCTGTAGTTTTTCAGTAAATGGCTAGATCTGCCATGACGTGAGTCATGATAAACCAGGTGGAGAAGCTTCGGTTCGGGTCTAGGTTGCTTCAACAGTGATTTGGGGGTGTTATTCGTGTCGTCCTCCCCCCCCCCTATCCCCACCCCCACCTCCCTGCCCCACTCATTTCCACACCAAACCTGCGATCGTTTTTATTTTTTATTTATAAACTGTTGCTCGTTTTATTTCAATCCTTTTTTTATCATTCGCATTAAAGGTTGTAGCTCCGTAACTTTTCCTCTTGGTGCGATTGCTGCGGGTTGAACGATACAGCATGTGCAGCAAAGAAAATGCTCTGTTGCCAGATTCATGGTCCAGGCTAAGCCTTTTCATGTAGGTAGTCAAGTTGGTTGGTTATTTGGTTGGTTAGTTAGTTAGATATTACAGGCCATGACGGTTGATCAGAACTGGCGTTACTGGCGAATCGGTTTACACACACACACACACACACACACACACACAAGATTGAAACGATTTCTCCGCTTCATCTGTCCATCTCTCCAGTTGTTCCTTGTCCTCTGCTGCCTGGTGGCAAGCACATTGGCTGGGTACCTCTATCCTCGTAGCGGCTACTACGGATCGGGTGCTGGCTACCACGCACCTGCAGGAGGCTACAATGGAGGCTACAACGCACCTGCTGGGGACTACTACGGAGGCTACCACGCACCTGATGGGGGCTATAACGGAGGCTACCACGCACCTGCTGGGGGCTACTACGGAGGCTACCGTGGAGCTGCTGTAGGCGGCCATGCGCCTGCTGGAAGCTTTGGAGGCGTCGTTGCTCCTGCTGGAGGCGTCGTTGCACCTGCTGGAGGCGTCGTCGTTGCACCTGCTGGAGGCGTCGTTGCTCCTGCTGGAGGCTTCGTTGCTCCTGCTGGAGGCGTCGTTGCACCTGCTGGAGGCTTCGTGGGACCAGCGGCAGGTGTGGTCAGAGCGGGAGCTGGCTTTGGCGCTGGCTTCGGCGCTGGATCAGGGGCTGGATCAGGGGCTGGTGCCGCGGGTGTGACTGCTGGAGGAGGTGGTGCTGTGAGTACACTGCAGCATCGTCCGTCATCATGGTGGTAGTGACGGCAATTATGATGGTGTCCACATGATGATGATGATGATGACGATGACGATGACGATGACGATGATGATGATGATGATGACGATGATCAGGAAGGTAGTGATGTTGATGGTTGTGGTGATATAGATTATGGTGGAGGTGCTCTAGTAAGGACTGATGGTGGTGGTGGTAGTGGTGTTGATGATGGTGATGGTGATGACGATGGTGACTGCGGCCAGATGGCACGCGGTATAGTTGGTTTGAGGCTGTTCAATGGACAGGATAGACAAGGCTGCCAACACTTCTCCCCATGGCTTTTAAACTCAGCTGAGCTGATGGTCTGGGGACAGCGCCAATTTCCTACTTCCTGCTTAGCGTCGGCGGCCTGCAATCATCACTCTGTGTTTGGCTGCTGCTGCACGGGGAGTGAATGGGTCCAGGTGGTCACAACCTACGCCACAGGACGGCTGCGGGAGGGCAGGTGGCGACTGCAGGTGCTCCCTCTGATGGTGGCACAGTCTGGCGCTGTGGGACATGCGGGTCGTCGATCGGAGCATGAAGACTGGCTGTCTGGTGGCCCTGAATGCTGTTATGACTGCCTCCTCCAACAGCAATGAGACCATAGCAACGAAATTTGTTTCACAATGCTATCGACTAATGCAATGGATAGCAGACTATTGTAGCGATTTTTTTTTTTTTCTACAGATTTGAATAGCTTGGCTTTCAGGTCAACATACAGTAGATCGTTAAACCCAACTCTACCATCTTGAAGCTCTGAGATTGTTGAACTCAACCCTACTATCTTGAATCTCTGTTTTGTGTCAGGCTTCGGATGCCGCCAAAGAGTGGACCGTCCACGCTAATGCCGCACGTGCATCGGGGGCTAATGCGGCTAACTTCGGGCGCAACAATGCTGCATTCGGCAACGAGGCCGCGCGCGCTGCCGCAAATGCTCAACAAACCAATAGCGGGTAAGGGCCGTTACACTCTTCTGTCTGTCTTGTCTCAACAACAACAATAAGAATGATGATGATAACAGAATCCTCTGTATCTGTCTACCTTTGTTTCTTCCTCGCTTCATCTGATACTGAGGGATCCTCTTCTTCTTCCCCCCCCCCCCCCCCCCCCCCCCCCGTGGGGGCACTGTTCAGAAGAAAAAGAAAACTTTTCATGACATTCTCATAAATACCTGCTGTACTAAGCACTACATTACACCATTAACTTTTCTTTAACGTGGGAATTGCCTTCACTTGAACCAGACACGTTTTTTTTCCAAACTGGAAATCATGCTCAATGTGAACTGAACGTTTCAAGTGTTCCCAATTTTTCTGCTGCGGGTGGGAATCTCTGGACTGTTTCCCGGAGCTCAAGTGTCGATTTTTGAATATATTTTTACTGAGAAGTTCTGGTGGTTTCCCTGGAATCTCTCTCTCTCTCCTTCTCTCTCTCTCTCTCCCTCTCTCTCTCTCTCTCTCTCTCTCTCTCTCTCTCTCTCTCTCACACACACACACACACACACACACACACTCTCTCTCTCTCTCATTGTTACTTTTTCAATGTCTATATCTTATCTCAAGCTCCCCACTGTGTATATATATAATATATGTATATATACATATATATATATATAATATATATACATATATGTATATATATATGTTTGTTTGAAAAAAAATAAAAATTAAAAAAAAGGTTTAAACGTTTAAACGTAAAACCATCAACTTCGATCACTAAAAAAAAAAAAAAAAAAAAAAAAAAAAAAAAAAAAAAAAATAATAATAATAATAAGAAGAATTAAGATAAATAATTGGATAAAAGCAACGCCGTGTCGTGGCGGCCCTGCTGACAGGTACGGCCACAAAGCTTCGGACGCCAACAACAACGCCAACCACGCCAGTCACGGCGCTCACCAGCAGGCCGCCAACAACTGGGGACATGGCGACTGGTGGGACAGCGACCACTGGAAAAACTGGCACAAGCATCAGGACCAAGGCCAGGGCAAGAAGTGGCACCAGGTATCTCTCTCTCTCTCCCTTGTCTCTGGGTACACACACATCTGTGTGTGTGTGTGTGTGTGTGTGTGTGTGTGTGTGTGTGTGTGTGTGTGTGTGTGTGTGTGTGATAATGATAGTAATAATGATTACTATTTATACAGTGCTGAATCTTGTGCAGAGACAAATCAAAGTACTTTCACACCAGTCAGTCACACGCATGCATAACTCTAGACTAAAAAAAAAACTATTAAAAAAAGAGAGATATTTATATATATGTATATAGGTATACAGATATATGCATACACCCAGTTGAGTCTTGAAGGTCTTGCCTCTCTTTTTGCTAATATTCTGTCTGTTCACACCGAATTTGACTTGAATATAGGTAAAGAACAGATAAGCTCTTTCCACCCTTTCTTATTACAATGACCAAGTACTTCTGGGAAGGGTGCAAAAATTATGAAGAAGCCAAAACGTGCCCATTGTCACGTCACTGTCACAATTTTATTCCTTATTTAATAAAAAAAATATTTAAAAAAAACCCCAAAAACAACCTTTCATCTGACTTACTGACACGATGATTAACAGCAGTATTTTCTATCTTTTTAAGTTTGTCTCAAATGAGCCACAGACGTTTAAAGTTTATGTCCCGTAGTATATTCCGATTGATGCCCCATTACTTGACAGATTTTTACTGCTCTTGGCAGATTGATGCGTCATCATGAGTGAGAACTCCGAACAACACGTTTTTTATTCAAGGATTAAGATTTCAGGCATGGCTCATTCTTCCAACCTCAGAGAGAGAGAGAGAGAGAGAGAGAGAGAGAGAGAGAGAGAGAGAGAGAGACTTTTATAGATCTGAAATAAATTTCAATTACATAGTATCAGTTTCAGTTTCAGTAGCTCAAGGAGGTGTCACTGCGTTCGGACAAATCCATTATACGCTACACCACATCTGCCAAGCAGATGCCTGACCAGCAGCGTAACCCAACGCGCTTAGTCAGGGCTTGAGAAAAAGAAAAGGGGGGGGGGGGATAAATAATAGATAAGCTTACATAAATAAACAATTTTTTTTTAATAATTATTATTATTTTTTTTTATTTCAATTACATAATGAAACAGTGGTATCATTCTAATGCAAATGACTACACGCGAATGATGAAGACACCCATTCCTTCAGGGACGCCGCCATCATGATGACATCGACTATGCCAAAGACAAGAAATACGACCTGTGGGACTCGGAGAACGGCGGCTACCAACAGGCAGAGAGCGACAACCACCACGCCCTGGATCACCTCAAGGACCGTGCCGGCAGCTACCACCACAAAGTGGACAAGGACGCTGCTCACCACAACGCCGCCAACGCTCACAAGGCTGACCATCATGCTGCGGCTGCTCAGAATGCTGACTCTCACGACGCCCACTCAAACGCCTTCGCTCGCCATGCGGCCAACAATGCTGGCAGCTACGGACGCAACAAGGACTGGGCCAACAAGCTCCACAGCAGCCATGGAGCCAACCGTGTGTGGGACGACGCCCGCCGCTCCGCTTCCGACGTCTACAAGAACCTGGCGGCTGATCATGGCAGCTACCACAAGAAGGGTTATGGTCATGGTCTGGCCGCCACTGGAGGCTATGCTGACAGGCCTGGGTACTATGGTAACGGCTATGCTCATGACGGACATGGCTATGCCGGTGATGGTTACTATGGAGGAGGGTACGTTGGTGGCGCTCCTCTGGTAGGACCTGGGTACGTTGCTGGAGTTGGTCATGGTGGTGTTGTAGGTGCCGGTGGTCCTGCTGTTGCTCATGGTCCTGCTGTTGGTGTTGGTGGTGTTGCTGGTGGTTTTGGTGGTGTTGCTGGTGGTTTTGGTGGTGTTGTTGCTCCTGGTCCTGCTGTTGGTCCTGCTGTTGGTGGTGTTGCTGGTGGTGTTGTTGGTGCTGGTGGTGTTGTTGGTGCTGGTCCTGCTGTTGGTGCTGGTCCTGCTGTTGGTGCTGGTCCTGCTGTTGGTGGTGTTGCTGGTGGTGTTGTTGGTGCTGGTGGTGTTGTCGGGGCTGGTGGTGTTGTCGGTGCTGGTGGCGCTCACACTGCTCACGCTGACGACAGGTCTGTCAGAGATGGACTCCGTCGGTCTGACGGTTCTGCCACGCAACACAGCGACAGAGCCCACTACAACCGTAACCAGTGGCTGCATGGCCGTGACACGGCTTACGACCGCAATGCCCACAATGCCGCTGCTGATCAGGGTGGCGCCAACGCTGCTAACAAAGCTGGCCACCACGCCGACAAGGCTCACGCTGCTCACGCTGATGCTGCCTGGGCTTCTAACGCTGATCACAGCAAGGCTTCTCTCGACGAAAACGCTTGGAATAAAGAGGCGGAGAAGACGCGCCTGCACGACCGCCACAACGACAACAAGGTCTACAAGAAATGGTTCAACAACAAGCACCATGGTGGAAAGGACTGGGACCGCCTGAAGTACGACAGGGATCACAAGGACGATATCTTCGGCCACCACGCTGCCTTCAACAAGGACTGGGCTCAGGCTGGCCACCACGGCCACTGGAACAACCACCACAAAACCAACGGACACAACGCTCACGCCGCCCGCCAGGCTGCCGCAGCTCAGAATGGTCACAGCGACGACTGGAAGAAGGCCGCCGACGGCTATGAGAACGCCAACGCCGCTGCCGCTGACCGCGACGCCGCGCGGCGAAGCGGCTGGAACAACGCGGCCTTTGGCAGGAACCAGGCCAGAAACGCCTTTGACACCGCCGCGCAGAACGCTCACCAGGCTCACAGCGGTTCCAGCACTTCAGGACTCAACGGAGCGGCTGGAGCTGTCGGTGCAGGTGTCGGGGCAGGTGTTGGTGCAGGTGGTTTGGGTGCTGGTGTTGGAGCAGGTCTTGGAGGAGGTCTTGGAGGAGGTCTTGGAGCAGGTGCAGGAGGTCTTGGAGGAGGTCTTGGAGCAGGTGGTTTTGGAGCTGGTCTTGGAGCTGGTGGTGTGGGTGGAGGTCTGGGCGGAGCCTTCGGTCATGGTTTCGGTGCCGGTCTTGGTGGAGCCCATGGGTCTGGCTATGGTGGAGGTTACGGCCACGGACTTGGAGGCTCGGGATATGGCTCTCATGGTTTCCCTGCCGCTGGGGGCTACCACGGTCACTGAGGCCCGTCACATGTACATCAAGAAACGTTTGAGTTCTCTGCATTGTCGTTCTTCTGGTTTGGAAAGGTAGTAGTATAAAGTAATGAGTGTATGATTTGGATTTTGTGTGCAGATATATTGTCCTCAAGTGACGTACATTCTCCTTTGAAAGTTGTGAAGTTTTCGTTCTTTGTCTTTTTCAGTACTCGTTTTTTCTTCTTATCTTTTCTGTTGAATAACAGCTTTGGAATTATATAGAAACAAGCTGTTAATCTACTGCCAGTCTTTCAATTCATTTGTCATTCTGTGCAAGTTTGCAACAGTTTACTAAAAGATGAACTTTTTTAAATATTGAATGAGATGAATCAGCATCTTGTGCAGTCCATTCTTTAGTCTTATTTCCGTTGTCCTGAGAAAGTAAGTCAGTTTGAAGTCACGTTTAATGTATGGATTTTCAACTGTCGTTCACTCCGTATGTACCACACTTTTCTTGGATGTCATTATTTAACACAGGCAATGACTTTCCCCACTTTCACTAGTTAAAGGAGAAGAGTAAGAGTATGAATAACCTGTTATCCCCTGATTTGTACCAATAATTGTGGTTATCATTCTGTGATCTCTCTGTCTCTGTCTCTCTGTCTCTCTCTCATTCTTTTTTTTTTCCTCTCGCGCTTTATTTCCTATCTCAGCATTGCCGCCTCGGCCACTGTCTTTTAAATGTATTTGGAACTCCTTATACCTATGTATATGTCAGTGAGCAACTTCAAGAGAAATGTAATAAAACATCAGTTCTGTCAACGTCAGTTTGTGTTAGTCGCTGTGATGTTTTCCCGATGGATGATGAGGATGAGACAGTAAGAAAGAAAGAAAGAAAGAAAGAAACAGAAAGAAAGACCGGAAAGAATGAAGAATGTGAAAGGAATAATGGAAGAAAAAGAAAATCAAAACAGCTAAGAAAAACGAGAAAAAGAGGGGGGGGGGATAAAAGGAGGGGACACACACATACACACACGCACGCACGCACGCACACATACACACACGGAGAGACAGAGAGCAGAGAGACGGGGGGGGGGGGGGGGGGGGGGGGGAGGCGGGGGGAAGGGGGGGGGGGGGGGGGGGGGTCACGCACATATATACGACGCAAGCACATTTTCATCGTCACCTCCGGATAACATTTTTACAGCCGCTCGTTTAAAGTCAATGGTTCTGAACTGTAGTCGTTCTATTCTCATATGCATAATTACACAGGTCTTTGTTGTCAATTTCTGACCTGTCTTTTAGTTCTTCGTGAAATCATGTCACTTGCGATGTTAACATTTGAAAACAATTCACCCACTGCCACGGTTTCCAGGAGGTTAGTTCAAGAGAATTAAGCAAGGAATGAAATCATTACTTTACATCTGCTTTTCCCCCCTTGATTTTTCTCCATTGTTCGCAAATACGCGATATATCTCTCTTCCCCCTATCCCTTTCCCTCCCTCCCTCCCTCTCTCTCTTTCACACACACACACACACACACACACACACACACATATATATATATATATATATGTATATATATATATATATATATATATATATATATATGTGTGTGTGTGTGTGTGTGTGTGTGTGTGTGTGTGTGTAGAGAGATAAAATATAGGTCAGAATTCGAATTCATAAGATAGAAACCACAAATCTTTTTTTTAATATTTTAAAATCGACCTTACGCGAAGATCGTTTTGCTTCTTGACAGCTAATCCTACGTCTTGTTTGTTTTCATAGAAAAAGGAACCCCACCACCACCAAGGCTTTTACTGGTATAAACTGAAAAAAAAAAAAAGAAAAAAACAAACAAAAAAAAACATTTCTGATTCTGGCTAAACGGTTACCATGAAACAAAGAAAACCATGCACTTTGTTAAATTGATCACATAAGATGGGTTTGTATCGATCACTAATTTATCGTCGTTGTGAGTAAAGCGAAATCTTATCTTGAACTTCCACATAAAAAGTATAGTCAAATTTGAAGATGGCTGGAAATCATGTGAAATAGGACTTTTTCATATGTGCAGAAAGAATTCAGTGTTTGTCAACATACATAAAAAAAATCATGTTCCAACAAATTTCGGCTATGGTGCTTTCCCTTTCATCTACTTTTTGTTGAGTTAGTTGTTTACTTTTTCTATTTCTTTACTTGACTTTTTTTTCCATCTTTTTGCTACATTGGCCAGAATGTTAGAAATTTATGTACCAGAACCACCAACCCAGAATAGCACACACACACACACACACACACACACACACACACACACACACACACACACACACACACACACACACACACACACACACACATGCCTGAGACATACCCGTTGTGATTATTGAAATAATAATAAGAATTACCTATTTCTATTTTCGAGACGCGCATCGTGCCTAATATATTCTTAAGACTCACGGAAGACCATCGTTCAGCATAAAGTTTTACCGTCCACCATGGCAGAGTGTATGCAATACTCTTCATCACATTTCTTCGGCGCAGCAACGCTGTGGAATATTTGCTGGAAGCAGGATATGGATTTTCATGTTCAGCGTTTCTACAACAATCATGACTGCTTCACGAAAAAAAAAAATGTTGACGGAAAGAGTTGACTTAGTTTGTAGAAATCATAAGTTAATGTTGCGCATCACACGCCAATGGACTTGGTTCATTTCCTAAACGCTGCACTAACATTCTCCACTATCAAACGGTCACACAAAATAAAACCAACATAGACCAATCACAGAGACTCAAAAATCGTTAAATACCCCCCTCCAACTCGAAGTTTACGATCAACTTCATCTTTAGGGCGAAGACGTATAACTCAAAGCCCGTAAACGCCTTTTATTTACGCTCCTCTCGGATGGCGAGTTAAAGATGCCCAGCTCTGAGCGGCTGAATGTATTCTTGTCGTAACGTTTTACTGGCGAGCCAGAGAAGCATATAAGTAGGGCAAGGGACGCGGGTCAACGAAGCTGGATGTCTTCTCGCTGCTTCGAGACTTCAGCCATCCCTAGCACCATGAAGGTTTGAATCTGTTGTCTGTGTTTGTGTTTAGTTTGATGGATATTCGGTGGTCTAGTTGTTTTGTTATTCGTATCTTCCAAAAACTCTGGATGTAACAATCAGAATCTGAATACGTCTTTGTTGTTATATTTCGTACTTTTTTTGTACCGTTGTTCGCGTTTTGTGATTGATTGGATTAGTTGTTAAGTCAAATCATCTGATCAGTCAGTTGTTGTCTTGTTAGTCGGCTCAGCTAGAGGGTGGGTTTGTATATTGCTGTTGATAGCATTCTCCCAACCTACAAATATGGATATTTGTTGGGTTTATCGCGACAGAACAATTTGACACACATTAAAACTTATCAAAGCGCAGGTAGTATCCTGAAAACATGCTTATAAAAAGCGACATGATGTATTGAGAATGTATTATAGACATTTCATCGAGCAGTATTTGACAATAAAGCAAATTAAACAAGAGAGGCAAGGCCTTCAAGATTCACTTGTGATACACTTAAAAAAAATCCAAGCTTTTTATGTATTGAGTATAATTTCAAAATGTAATGTTTAAGATGAGAAAGATCAGTTTAAAGCAAATTAAGTCCCCTAGCATTAATTACAGAGTAATTTCCCTTTTTTACTATCTCCACCAAAACGTTTGCAAAATAAATAAAACTTCCATGCTTAGCAAAAGAAGTTCCTGTTTGAAAAAAAAAGAAGATAATAATGACTGCTCTTGTTGTTGGGTCAGAATATCAGATCAAAGTGCCAAGTTTAGAGAATACAAAAAATATAAATATAACAGTAAATGCAGTTTGCATATAATTAGACTTCTTTTTTTTTTTATGCCCATCCCAGAGGTGCAATATTGTTTTAAACAAGATGACTGGAAAGAACTGAATTTTTCCTATTTTTATGCCTAATTTGGTGTCAACTGACAAAGTATTTGCAGAGAAAATGTCAATGTTAAAGTTTACCACGGACACACACACACACACACACACACACACAAACAGAACACCGGGTTAAAACATAGACTCACTTTGTTTACACAAGTGAGTCAAAAATGAAATTAATAAATCCAAGTGTTTACTGTGACATCAAAGCTGGAAAATACGTGACTGGGCGATGAAACGTAAATTCCGAAATGCTTGGAAAAGAGAAGACAAAACAAAATAAAGCGAACAAAAGAAAAAAAAAAAAAAAAAAAAAGCTCTCTCTTGAAAACATCATAATGCTTGTCGCCCCGTTGTTTCACAGAGGACTCACGGGTTTTGAAATGCGAAAATGGCCCTGGTGACTTTATTGTAACTCTGCGTGCATACGTGTGTGTTTATGAGATCCACAAAGTCCTTGCGGTGAACGCGATCAAACGGAAACTTCTTCATTTTGTGGCTGACCGTTGTAATTCAGCTGACACTGACAGCAGATTTGTTTGGTTTTTTACTTATTTTTTTATTTTTATTTTTATTTTTTTGTTGTTGAAAAATGAGATACCGAATCTCCAGTTATACTGGCTCCCTTCCTGCTGGGATCACCAGTTAGTTTCCTCCACCTCCTACGTCCGGTTAGGGTGTTTATTTTAAGTGTTGTCGGTCTGTCAACAATTTCAAGCACATTTTTCTGGCTCGTCTTTGTGTTCGGATTATGTGTACCCCCTCCTTCTTCTTCTAACTTAACAAAGTGAAACCACTCGTGCTCTGTAGGGGAAGAACCATGAATTATATTCCTCAAGTTTCAGTTTCAGTAACTCAAGGAGGCGTCACTGCGTTCGGACAAATCCATATACGCTACACCACATCTGCCAAGCAGATGCCTGACCAGCAGCGTAACCCAACGCGCTTAGTCAGGCCTTGAGAAAAGAAAAAAAAGAAAGAAAAAAGGTGAATAAATAATAGATAAGCGTACATAACTAAGTAAATAAATAATAATTATAATATATAAAAAAGGGGTAGTAGTAGTAATAATAATCATAATAAATAAATAAATAGACAAATAAGACAACAATGATGATAAATAAGCAAAGAGAAGAAAGTGCATCGACCGGGAATTCCTCAAGGTGAGTCGGATGTGTCGAGTTACTATCCATTCTGCAGTGTTGTGCGTCCTCCTTGTTTTCTGTCTTGCCCTTCCTGTGGTGTGCACAAGTTTTAAACTGGTCTTGAGTATTTTTGTACATGCATGTTGTGACATGTCTGCATTTTCCCCACAAAAAGTATACAAATGATAAATAAGACCCATAGTGTTAACATTGTAAATGGCAGTTAGGGTTTTATCATTTTATGCTTTATTAGTTTTTTCCTATTTCCGGGGGGTTTGGTGGAGGTTTTCTCTTCGAAAATTGTACTGAAAGGACACAGTTCACTGTTGCAGTGTATCCATATTTGGTCAGCTTAACCCATTCGTTGCTGCTGATGAGTATGCTCATCACTGAAGGCTGGTGTATCACTGAGACAGAACCGTGAATAACGGCACTTTTAAGGTCTGTTATCTATCTATCTATCTATACATCATTCTATTTTACATGCTAATATACATGACTGGGTGTAATGTTGCGATTATAGACTGCCGACACTTGGACAGCTTGACGAAAACTGAACCTGATTCCTCGATTCCTCTGGCTTCAGTTGTTCATAGTCCTCGGCTGCCTGCTGGCCAGCGCACTGGCCTCAGTCTACTACGAACCAGCTGGGGCCTACTACGGACCTGCTGCAGGCTACTACAAGCCAGCTGGATCCTTGTACGGACCTGCTGCAGGCTACTACAAGCCAGCTGGATCCTTGTACGGACCTGCTGCAGGCTACTACAAGCCAGCTGGATCCTTGTACGGACCTGCTGCAGGCTACTACAAGCCAGCTGGAGCCTACTACGGAGGCTACGGCGCACCAGTCGTGGGCGGTTTCAGAGGGCTGGGACTAGGTGTCGGTGTGCCGGTGGCTGGTGCCGCGAGACAGGCAGGAGTTGCTGTGAGTAGGGTACAGCGTTAGTCATGGTGATGATGACGATGGTGATGATGATGATGATGGTGATGATGGTGATGATTGTAATACTGTTGCTGATGATGTTGCTGATGGTTATGGTGATGATGATGATGCTGATGGCGATGACGACGACGACGATGATGACGATGATGATATGGCTGGAAGTGTAGCAGCTCAGAGCATTTGCCATCGTTGCTTATTGTCCAGCCATCCACTCAGTGTAATATCAGGCTGCCCAACGAAATGAAAATTCGTTAAATACAAAACTCTGACAACAAGAGAGGCAAGGCCTTCAAGGCTCACTTGTGATACACACTTAAAAATATATACAAAGAAAAGTAATTATCGAAATGTGTTCTGTATTTGGTATTATAAACCCTCGGGTTAGAAAGAGGCACAAAAGCAGATTCGAACCAAGCATGTTCAGATTGACAGAAATAGATTTATTCACAGCACTATGGTGCATCTACCAATAGCCTTAACTCTCTCCGTACGAACGGCGAAAGAGACGACGTTAACAGCGTTTCACCCCAGTTACCATCATCAAAATATTGCAAGCGGAAGGCTCTTATACTGAAGAGGTGAATGTTGACAAAGAATACCACAATTCTGACGACGGAAGCTAAATGTTGGGTCATTCAGACACCCACTGGACATCCGAGGGGTCTGTGTAGAGGGAGAAGAGAGGACTGGCCGTACTGAGTGAGTTAAAAATAGCAGTTAAACATGTTTTAAGTATGATAAATCAGTTACGGTTTCTGAGCTGATAATGCTGTTTAAATCATGTTATTTTGGTATATCTCGGGCATTTAAGAAATTCTTTCAACTTCAAATTCTCTTTCATGTTCATTCTAGTTACTTTAGTACCCACTTTAAAATATTCATCAGTAAACACGTCGATGATGTAGTTGGTGTCACTGTATGTGTTCTGTCCAGATTTGTATTTCTTTTCTTTTAATTTGGAAGCAAGAAAAAATGAGGTCATGCCGTCTTCAAACCCTACCGTTTTCTAGATCCGGGTCCTCAACGAAATATACCGTTCATGATCCGGAAATACAGCTGAATCCGGAAGACTTACAAGATATTATTGACATGAGTGTGAAAATTATTTTCCACTATTTTCAATCCAAATTTGATATTAGCAAAGAAAGTATTTCCAGAGAAAATGACGATGTTAAAGTTTACCACGGACACACACACACACACACACACACACACAGACACACAGACACACAGAGAAACACACACACACACACAGAAACACACACGCACACACACACACACACACGCACGCACGCACACACACACACACACACACACACACACAAACACACAGAGAAACACACACACACACACAGAAACACACACGCACGCACACACACACACACGCACGCACGCACACACACACACACACACACACACACACACACACACACACAACACACACCTGAACACTGGGTTATTACACAGACTCACCTTATTCAGACAAGTGAGTCAAAAAGCAGTGCAAAATAACACAGTTTGTGACATAGTGTCTTAACCATTCAGCTTCTTTGGGCCATTAAGTCTGTGCTACACTGAGGACGTCAGCCCTAACGTTTATTTTATTTTCACCGGATTTAAAACACAATCGTAAACAGGATTTTCAATACTTGAAAGCCACAAAAAATGCATAAAAACGACCACAACACTGCTTATGCCCATCCCAGTGTTTGCAACTATACTGCCTAATTGCTATCTCTAGAAAAAGAGCACAGATAGTTGGCCGACGTTCTTTCTCTTTCTCTGGACCTTGCAATTGGAATGAACTTCCTCTCTTGTTTCGTCAAGTCTCCGCACTCAGCTCTTTCAAGTCTGGACTTAAAACCCGCCTCTTCCCAAAATAGCCTCAATTCCCTGTTTCTTCCTTGTCTTCAGTTTCTCCAGTTTAGAGTTATGCATGCGTGTGAATGACTGGTGCGAAAGCGCTTTGATTTGTCTCTGCACAAGATTCAGCGCTATATAAATGCCATTATGATTATCATTATTATCATTATTAGATAGTTCATCACGGACTGTTAAAAAAGAAAGGGAAAGAATCGAGACTTGCTCGAAAAAAGAGAGGGGACTAGAATGGAAAGTCTGCCAAAGCAGGCAAAGTGAAGGAAGAAAAGAAAATGCAGAAACAAACAGATCAATGAAAAAAGGACCTTTCTGTAGCCGGTTGGGCAGGGTTCTCTCACCACGTCAGCACCAGTTTGCTTCAAGGCTTTATTGAGGACAAGACGGGGAACATATCGGGACTTGGGTAAAGGGAACAGGAGAGCGGGGGGTTAAAGGGCAAGGGACTGTCCTCGTGAAAGGAGGGAAATAAATAAGTAAGTAAATGATTACCCTGTGGACAAAACAACAAAGTCCTCGTAAGCAAGCGTACAGTAATGTCTACGTTCATTCACTCATTCACTCCAAACATCACTTTACCAAATATTTCACATGAATCTACAATTGTTACAAACGTGTGATAAAACTAAACTATCCCATTAATTGAAATGAGCAATTGCTTCCCGATTCGAAATTGTCTAATTTCTTAAAGATATTTATATAAATCCTAGAAACTTCAAAACGTAAGTTGAGGTTACATTTACTCGGTTATTCGAAATAATTGCAAACTCGTTCAAATGCATAACATCTAAACTCAAAGTAAACTGATAGAATAATATCAATAAGGAAATACAAATAGCATTTACATTTTGGTATCAATTTCTCAATGCTAGTAATGCTTACTGTAAAGTATGATATATTTCACTCACCCTATCAGGTTGACAGAGGCCCGCACACACACTGCTGTTGCCTGTTCTCTTTTAAAGCTAACTGAGAACTGATGATATTGGTTCTACAAGGGAAGGGTAGAAGAACTCACTTCGTAAAAACATATCAAGATGCAGCACATCCACCCTACATGATTATTATTTTGCACGTGAAGTTATGATGCTAAAGCTAACACGGGTCATAAACGTACACTCTCTCTCTCTCTCTCTCTCTCTCTCTCTCTCTCTCTCTCTCTCTCTCTCTGCGGGGCAAAGAGAACAATTTCACCCTGTTACATCTCTACCACATAATGTTTCTGTTCACATCCCCGTCATCCCACGGGGGATTGAGGCTCAGGGTAAACCCATCAGACAAGAGAAAGAAGGGCTGATCATGAATTCTGTCATGACCAACAAAAGACACCAGAAATTACATAGGCAGCAAAGAAGTTTGCAGTGACCGCTGTGGAAAAGTGGTTGGTGTCGATAGTTGGAGGCTGTGGGTTTCAGATCCAGTAGAGGGGAAAGCTAGAGTTCCCGGTCTTCTCTACCCACAGGTGATTGTGTTATGGACTCAACAGTAATGGAAATACGAGGATGACATAATGAAGGATCATCCACTTTGTAAATGCGGTTTTGGAAACGTTGCTCAAATCCTGACCAACACGGCAGGTGTCTGTATCCCCTAGTTTGGAGAAAACTAGGATTATAAGGAAAGGAAGAGTATAACACAACCTTGCCACCTGGTCCCAAACATAAGATGGACCTCCACAGCAACACTGTCATTATCCTTGTCTTTATCCATCACCAATATAAAATGAATAAATATATATATATATATATATATATTCTGGGGGTTTTCATGCCCCGTTCTCATAGTGGTCCAAGTGCTTGGACTGTGGTCCCAGGCAGTTTAATGGTGGGTTTTGTGGCAGCGGTATCTACTATGAAGGGACCCTCACTCTTGACTTCGCGACTCTACGCGATTATCGTCGTCAGCAGGGGACTTTGTGGGTGATGGCATCGTAAGCTGAATCAGAAAAGACACTGCTGAACTTTAACGAAGAGGTCTGTCTGTAGCATGCACTTAGCACGCATAAAAGAGCACACGGCAACAAGAGAGTTGTCCATGGCAACATTCTGTTAAAAAAACAAAGCAAAACAAAACAACAAAAAAACAAAACAACAACAACAAAAAACAAAAAAACACACACCCAAAACAACACTTTGACAAGAAAACAAATCCACCTTCAGGTAGAAAAAAAGGGCGTCTCTGCAGCTGTTGCGACACGCTATCCATGAGGAGAGCAGCCCGATTTGTAGACTTAGAAATCTGTTGTAACAAAATATCATGCAATACAATACGATATGATATGATGTGATATGATAAAATGCAATGCAATACGATATGATATGACATGACAAAATATAATATAATATAATACAATATAATTTTTGTGTAAGTATGATATTCACGATTAAGAAAAACTCTGTTGTCTGCATTTGAATCTTAAAGGCTTCAGATGGGATCAGAGACTTTGCCGCCAGTGCTGACGCGGCTCGCAGATCTGCAGCACAGGGAACTGGCTTCGGTCGCGACAGTGCCGCTTACGACGATGCATCCGCGCGCGCAGCCGCAAGTGCCCAGCAAGCTAACAGCGGGTATGGAGCTTCTCCCTGTGTGTGTGTGTGTGTGTGTGTGTGTGTGTGTGTGTGTGTGTGTTCAGAAATGGATTTTCTATTTCTGTCTGTCGATCAGTCTCTTTCTGTGTCTCATCTCAGCTCAGTCACTCGTGTGTGTGTGTGTGTGTGTGTGTGTGTGTGTGTGTGTGTGTGTGTGTGTGTGTGTGGTCTCCTCCTTCCAATTCTATTACTACTGTTAGGCCATTAAACCCTAGGGAGTTGAGTCCTAACAGGCTTCCCTGCCATAGTGATGGTGGAAAAGCAAAGGAAATATAATAAAATCAGTGGGTTTTTCCTCCCAAATGGACAGTTGAGGACACAGCTGGAAATACTGTTAGAAGTTAGTTACCATTTGCTTGCACTTTATGCATACACAGAAACACGGAAACCGTTTTATGGAAACAAAGCTCAATGCCAGGGCATTGCCGGGGCGCAGAGCTGAGTAAGATGTCAGAGTCCTTGCTGTAGCCAGTTCTGTGTACATACCATTACACGGGTACTCCTCATTAGCTTCTGCTTGTTGTATTAGTGATTCCGTGATTATTGCGCATTGCATTATCCTTGACTGAATGAAATTAACCAGTTGAGTGCCTATAAGACGTCAGCTGAAGTCCTGCAAAAAGTGTTGCCATGGTGCCTGTGAGACGTCCACTGACGTTTTGCATATGTTCCGATTTTTTCTTCATTGGAGTTAGTGCACATAATCAGACTCTTAACGGCTAGTAAGAAACGTACTATTTAAATGAGCACACGTCAGGTAGAAGACGTCTTTCTGTTTCATGATTTGCTGACTGGGCCACATGGAACGCGTGTAGAAATAGGATTGCATAATTTGCAAAAAAAGGCGTTGAAAACTTTGTCTGTTAAAGAAAGTGGTCCCAGTCAGTGGATTTTGGCAATGTTGCAGGCTATGCTTATGATCATGGACAAGGGGACAGCACTATTTTCTTTTCTTTTTTCTCTTTTTTTTTTAATGCAAAATTCTCTGGCACTGTGGATTGATTCAATGATTATTGCGGTAGTGTATTCTTCTCGATCGAAACACAATTTATTCAAACCGAACAGCACCACCATCACCACCTCTTGATGAATACCTGCTGTATCTGTACCTGCTGTCCAGGTACGGTCAACGTGCAGGTAACACCGACAGAAGCGCCAACGCCGCGCGTCAGGCCGCGGACCAGGCTGCCGCCGACTCTTTCAGTCGCAGCGGCTGGGCGGGAGGCGACGACGCCAACTATGGGCTGAAGGATCTGGTCCAGACCCA
Source organism: Babylonia areolata (assembly GCF_041734735.1). Taxonomy (NCBI): domain Eukaryota; kingdom Metazoa; phylum Mollusca; class Gastropoda; order Neogastropoda; family Buccinidae; genus Babylonia; species Babylonia areolata. Next base: position 48,711,757 of record NC_134882.1, on the reverse strand, counting down.
GGGCAACCAGTGGTACCAGGTATGACTCAAACTTCTCTGCAGTCGTCCGTCTACCTGTGTTTGTTTGTTTGTCTGTCTCTGTCTGCCTGTCTGTCTCACTTCGTCTTTCTATCTGTCGATAAAGATAGAATCAAACATCAAGAACAAACACATATGTATATATGTAAGTATATGTATGTGCACACACACACGTATATATATATATATATATATATATATATATATATATATATATATATATATATACATACATACATACATACATATATATATATATATATATATATATAGAGAGAGAGAGAGAGAGAGAGAGAGAGAGAGAGAGAGAGAGATACGTGTGTGTGTGCGTGTGTGTGTGTGTGTGTGTGTGTGTGTGTGTCCCTTACATTTCACGATCATAGGATCATAGGAGCAGCGGATTCATATTCTTTCACCGTTTTAACTTTCACAAACCGAAGTCAGGTGCCCACTCATACCAAGTGGATTAAAGTGCATTTCCCAATGACACAACACCATGCCAACATGGCGCCTTGAACCATGGTCACTGGGGGATCAGCTGTCCAACGGCTAACCAATTTTGCCACAGTGCCTATTGTCAGGCAGACAGACAGACAGACAGAGGCGGGGAAATAGGGGGATTGGGGGGTGGGGGATAAAGTCATCATCTAGTAGGTTACATGTTACTTCTTAAGAATTCCTGTATTAAGTGCCATGTCTACAAATTGTTCGCGAAAAGATAGAAATAGAGCGGGAGGGAGAGAGAGAAAGAAAGAGAAACAGAGAAAGAGGGAACGAAGTTCTGTTGAATGATTCATTAATTATGTAATGTCAGCATTCTGAGCGTTTACGATCATTATCCACAGCTTACAATAAACCTCACGGAAACCAGATAATCATAACAACACATACGTATCATCCACTGATTCAGGGACGCCGCAATAACGACGCCATCGACTACGCCTACGACAAGAGCTTCGACCTGAGAGACTCTAACAACGGCGGCCTGGAGCTGGCAGAGAGCAGCAACAGCCACGCCCTGGACTACCTCAAAGACCGTGCCGGCAGCTACGACCGCTCCGTTGACAACGACGCCGCACACGCCTCCTCTGCCGACGCTCAGAGAGCGGACCAGAAATCCGCCGCCTCCCAGAACGCCGCTGCCAGTTCCGCTGCCGCTGATGCTTTCGCTCGCCAGGCGGCCAACGCTGCCTCCAGCTACGGACGTAACAAGGACTGGGCCAACAAGATCGACAGCAGCCAGGGAGCCAACCGTTTGTGGGACGACAACCGCCGCTCCGCTTCCGACGTGTACAAGAATCTGGCCGCCAGTCAGGGCAGCTATGCCCGCAAAGGTCTTGCCGGTCTCGGTGTGTACGGTCATGGTCTGGCTGCAGAAGGGGCGTATGCTGTGAGACCCGATTATTACGCCCAATACGGCAACGGGTACGGCTACGCACCTTACGGAGCTGGCTATGTAGGTGGTGCTCCTCTGGTGGGTCCCGGGTATGTGGCAGGACCCGGTCCTGTTGTAGCTCGCGGTCTTTTTGCAGCTCCTGCTCCTGTTGTAGCTCCTGCTCCTGTCGCTGGTCCTGTCGGTGTCGCTGGTGGCTCTCAGGCTGCCAGAGCTGATGACCGCGCTGCCAGGGACGGACTCCGCCAGTCTCAAGCCGCCGCCACAGCGCGAAGTGACAGAGCCAACTTCAACCGTGCCCAGTGGCTGCAAGACCGCGACACTGGATTCGACCGCAACGCCCAGAATGCTGCTTCCGACAGAAGTGCTTCTGATGCCGCCAGACAGGCTGCTAACTATGCCAACAAGGCTGATGCTGCAAGTGCTGATGCTGCCAAAGCTTCCCAAGCTGATCAGAGCAAGGCTTCCTTTGACGAAAATCTCTGGAAGAAAGAGGCGGAGAGGAAGCGCCTTAGCGACCGCAACAACAACCGCAAGGTGTACCGGAAATATTTCAACAACAAACGCCGTGGCGGTGACAACTCGGAGCGCCTCAAGTATAACCGTGACCAGTCGGACGACATCTTCGGCCAGGACGCTGCGGCCAAAAAGGACTGGGCTCAGGCAGCAAACCAAGGCCAGTGGAACGCTCGCCAAGACGCCAACGGCTACAACGCTCAGGCCGCCCGCCAGGCTGCCGCAGCTCAGAACGCTCAGAGCGCCGACTGGAAGAAGGCCGCCAACGGCTACCAGAACGCCAACACCGCTGCCAACGCTCGGGACGCCGCGAAGCGTGGCGGCTGGACCAACGCGGCCTTTGCCAGGGACCAGGCCAGAAACGCCTTCGACGCTAGCGCTCAGAACGCCCGCCAGGGAGACAGGGGTGCCAGCAGAGCAGGACGTTCTGAAGGAGCGGCTGGAGCTGTGGGGGCGGGTGTCGGAGTGGGTGCCGGTCTGGGCGGGGTGTACGGGGCTGGGTACGGCTCTGGACTTGCAGGCTTGGGATATGGCTACCCTGCTGGTTCTTTTGGCTTTCCCGCTAAAGGGAAGCTGTCCCCTTTTTATGTGTAAAGTTCTGTTGAAATAAGGCTGGAGATTATAATATAGTTCTGTGGCAGGCAAAACTTTAGAAATACCTGTTGGCAAAATCTTGGGATATCGTTGCATTTAAAAAAAAATTGAAAATCGTTAAATTAACGGTTATATGATTTAGACTCTGTTTTGTTATACTTTTCTTTATTGATGTACATTCTTAGTCGATTTTTACTGTTAGATAAAACTTTTTTTGTTTTGTTTTTTCTGAATTACGGCTAAAGTTTTCCATTGTCTGCTTTCTTTTCCAAATCTCTAATACTTAGAAACTGTGTCTTAGTGGTTACTGGTTCTCCCACCATGAACAGTCTGCTGGGGGATAATACTTCAACCAGTCAAAAGCCACACCTGATAATGCAGTCTGTACCTGCAACATACTGTTACCTGATCGGGTTTTTCACCGTATTGTTTGTTGTCACATATACGTAGTGTAACATTCCTAGTTCCAACCCAACCCCAGCTCGCTGTTTCTTGCTAATATTCAAAATATAATTGTATGATCTCCTTTCCATTCTGTTCATGTCCACCACTTTTATTTCCTTACATTAATGTGCTCTTTTTTTAATGAATGTATCAGCTAGTGATTTCAAAGACAAATGTAATAAAGACGGGTTTGAACAAAACCGTTTTGTTGTTCATTGCTGTAATGCATGCTTGCGCGATGAAGACACAACACAAGCAGTCTATAAGGCAAAGACTCAAAATAATTGCAACACACACACACACACACACACACACACACACACACACACACACACACACACACAACATCCGCACACACACGCACATGTACACACACTCACTCTCTCTCACACACACACACAGGCGCGCGCGCACGCACATGCACACAAACACACAATTACAAACACACTCACTCACACACACACATACACATGAACGCAAATTCACACACACACATGCGCATACACACGAACATGTACAAACACTCACGCACACACGTACAAGGACATGCATATTACACACATACCCATACGCATGTAATCACACACGGACTCACACATTTGGCGAACTCATTCCTCCACAACCTGTGTCACTTACCACTACCATCACGAAAGGAAGGGAAAATAAAGTATAAGGGGAAAAAACGCCACAAGGCTATAAAATCAGAGAAATTTCGAGAAAAAGAGATATCACACATACTCACACACTAACATACACACCCACACGCATACTCACACACACACATACAGACCCACACGCATACTCACACACACACACACACACACACACATTCAAAAACACGCACAGACAGACACACAGACACGCAACTACATACGAACACATACATACATATGCACGCACATCACCCCCACACATGCACACACAAACACATAGGCATATGCACGCAAACACACATGAGCATGAGCACACACACACACACACACACACACACACACAAAGAGACCTCACCCCCATCACCACCCACCAGCACATACATATACTCGCTCGCGCTGACTCATCTACAGTATCTGTCAATTCTACCATCGCTGCTATCACCAACTGAATTCCACGCTTCAAGCCTTTTGAAAAAATGGTCCTTCTGCATAACTTAAAAGCTTAAATGTTGAAGTCCTGTAGCCTTTTAGGGCCATACGATCACTGTGTCCAAGGTTCGGCATGTAAAAAGGCAGGGTCAAATTATCTTCTTTCTCTGCTTTAACTCACTCAGTACGGCCAGTCCTCTCATCTCCTCTACACAGACCCCTCGGATGTCCAGTGGGTGTCTGAATGACCCAAGCTTTAGCTTCCGTCGTCAGAATTGTGGAATTCTTTGTCAGCATTCACCTCTTCAGTATAAGAGCCTTCCGCTTGCAATATTTTGATGGTGGTAATTGGGATGAAACGTTGTTAACGTCGTCTCTTTCGCCGTTCGTATGGAGAGAGTTAACCTTCCCAACTAAAGTCAGGTAACCATTCACAACCGGTTTAAACGAATAAAATGCCTGTCCACAAATAATACCATCATTCCGACATGGGGCCTACGAGAAAAAGAGATATCACACATACTCACACACACACACACATACACACCCACACGCATACTCACACACACTCATACACACCCACACGCATACTCACACACACACACACATACACATCCACACGCATACTCACACACACTCATACACACCCACACGCATACTCACACACCTGTCACTGGTGAACATAGGATCAGAAGTCCAACACCTAAATGACTCTGCCATGGTGCATCCACGTTTGTAACAAAATTAAGACTGATATAAAATTCACCCATCACCTCACTTACCAAGACACGTGTGTGTGCGGATGTGTGTGTGTGTGTGTGTGTGTGTGTGTGTGTGTGTGTGTGTGTGTGTCTGTCTGTGTGTGTGTGTGTGTGTGTGTGTGTGTGTGTGTGTGTGTGTGTGTGTGTGTGTATGCATGCGTGTTGCAATTATTGCAATTACCAAGACTATAAGGCAAGTAGAACGAAAAAACATTTGATCAACCAATCAATCGATGCCAATCAATATTCATTCGTTAATCCATTAAAGAAAATCATGCTAATGTGCATTCTACGTGACGAGAAAAAAAAAAGAAGTAAGTACAATATAAAATAGCCACATAAGGCTACAACTGATAACAAAACCAGCCCAGCAGAAAATTGAGAAAACACGGTCCCAAGTGTTGCGGAAGTTTTAGAGGCAAAAAAACGGTTAATGGTCTTTTTTACGGCTGGACAGTGAAAACGTATTTACTACATCCAGGGTTCTCTCATCCTGCCGTCTTACCTCTCCCCACTACCCCTACCGAAATAATGTATCCATTCATACCTGGGTGGAGTGAGCATAATTCAGATATAGTGCCTTCGCCAAGAACACAACACAATGCTGAAACGTGGCCTCGAATCCTGAACATTGGCGAAGGCTGTATCAGAAATTCAACGTTTAACAGCTTCTGCTGCGGCACCTCCTAAATGTTAGCCTGCACAAAAATTATATCATTTCAATAAATGACTCAGTATGACATAAGGGTTAAGCCAAGCATTTCGTGTGAGATATGTAAAAGCCCACATCATATAAGCTCATCAGATTACATTTTAAAACTATTATGACAACACTTATTTGCACCTTCTTACATTCATCATAACGTTAGCCGTAAGGTTTGACATACAAAAATTTTACAAAACAATGATTGATATCAACAATACTATAACTATATTGCATGTATATGAATGTGTATTGTGTGTGCGTGTGTTTATGTAAGTTTGTGCCTGCCTATGTGTGCAAATGTGTTAGGGTAGCTGTTAGACACACATGTATGTTAAAATGTATGTATGCTGTGTGTCTGTGTGTGTTTGTGTGTGTCTGTGTGTGTGTGTGTGTGTGTGTGTGTGTGTGTGTGTGTGTGTGTGTGTGTGTGTGTTGTGTGTGTGTAGTCACATTTCTGTGCGTGTGTATGTAACATTGATGTAATGTTTTATGTTAACAAAAGCGTTTTTGTAAAGCACCTAGAGCAGATTTGTGGATAGTGTGCTATATAAGTATCCATTATTATTATTATTAATACAACATCATAAATGAATGACAATTAACACCATCCATGATGATTGCTGACAGACATAGTGTTACATCTGGATTTTTCTTTTCTCTCTCCCTGTCACCACAGCACCACTCCCCCTCTCACTCCCATACCGAACAGAGAGAGAGAGAGAGAGAGAGAGAGAGAGAGAGAGAGAGAGAGAGAGAGATGGACAATGTCAAAGACAGAGGGAGATCTGCTGAAATACTACAGTCTTCCCTTAAACTGAACTATTTTTTTTTCGGGAATGCGAGAAAATGTCAAAGAAATTTCGTCATCAAGTGAAGGTTTGTCTACTCTCCGCATGACTGACATGTCCTCAGAGTATTGCGATACTTGTTTTCAATAAATGCAAGCATCATCTGCTGTTGTCTTGCTTGCAAAAAATAAAATAATTATTAAAAAAAATCAGGAATCCTCTTGAACATAAACAACATAATATTTAAATAAGTACATCCTGGAGGACATGCAGACACGTGAATCGTGTCAAATTCAATATTGCACTGAAACCGGACATGATGCGGATTATATTTTTTTATGGTTCAATCTAACACCCACAATAAAACTATATTTGGTTGTTTTTCGTGACAACACATCTCTGAATCAAAGCACTGTATTTCCACCCACATAACATTAGAATTTTAATGTGAAACATGTAAATATTGCACAGGAGAAGAGAAGATGTATAGTACAGAAAAAATGACTTGACTAAACCACTGACTGATAATCAATCAATCTGAAAAACAAGAGCACTAATAAAAAGATATATAAAAAAAAGAGTTAGTACAAGCTCATACATATCAATGATAGAACAAGAGCTATATCATGGACAGGGAA
>NC_134882.1:48657317-48699817 GCF_041734735.1 Babylonia areolata | reverse complement strand
AAGCAACGGATCAAAAACGATGAGAAGACTGTGCCCCAAGCCTAAAGGGTCCCTCACAGCAGCATCGCCACCCTCATCCTTCATCATTGAACAAATATGTACAAGATTTGTCCCAGTATATGTGGCATTTCATGCTTCATCAAATTTCGGTTTCAATGTTCCTTCCAGACGTACGGTTTGTTTAACGACCTTAAGGCTAAGTTGTTTTGGGCTTGAGTCTTGGTTCAGTGAAGATTGCAATGCTCGATAAGCCAGGCCCTGGATGTATGTCTGGGAGGTCTGTCTGGCGTTCCAAGGGGAAGCTGTAAGAAAAGGTGTCTAAGGCTTGTGTCAAGGGTGTTGGCAGATTTAATGTCGCTGGAAAGACATGGCGATAGACGTACACGTCAGGGAAGGCGGGGCTGTATGGATGAGTGAGTTTTGTCCTCCGCAAGGGAGATCTGCTGGAGTTCAGTGCCACCACCTGCACCAACATGTGTGCTTCTGACTTTGGGCTGCAGAGCCACATGTGTGTTCACCCCTGGCTTCTACTGATATGGACATAACTTATCCCCATCCTCTGTTACCGAGAAATGTTGGGATGCGTTGTGGCTGATGTTCTGGAGACAGACTCAGGTGTGTCCAGTGAAATGCATCCACCACCCATCCCCCACCAAACATATAAAAAGAAAAGAAGAAAAATAAATAAATCATATCTATTTCATGTCTATAGTTCACAGCCGCAACAGGAAACACTCAAGTACACTTTACTTCCTTGATTAAATCTTATCTTCATATGCATTATTTCAGGCTGCGGACGCCGCGAAAGAGTGGACGACCCATGCCAACGCGGCACGTAGATCGGCAGCACGTGCGGGTGACTTCGGTCAGAACCGTGCTGCTTTCGGAAACGACGCGGCGCGTGCTGCCGCAAGGGCTCAGCATGCCAACAGCGCGTATGAGGATTCACACATCTGTATCTGTGTTTGTTTCATTGTCTGTGTTTGTCTGTCTGTGTGCCAGTCCTTATTTCATTCAAGCATGCACAAACACACAAAAACACACACACCAGCGAACACGCACGCACATACGCGCGCATGTATGTATGCACACACACACACACACACACACACACACACACACACACACACACACACACACACACACACACACACACACTCGCACACGCACATTCACGCACACACTTTCTCTTTCATGAGGTACTATCTCACAAATGTCTCAGCAAATATATTTCGGTGTGTGTAACTCTCACACACAAAAACATACATGCACCCAAATATTCGTGAACACACTCCAAAGAAGAAACAATAACGGCATCACAAACGACAATAACAACAATAATAATGTTAACAACGACGGTGACGAAAATAACAACAACAACAGTACATAATGTCTGACAACTTCACACGGGAGTACTGAGTGATGATATTGTTCAGAGGTGCTGCGAGGCACCGTTGCAGAATCGGAAGGCGTTGGACTTCTGATCAGTGTTCACCAGTAATCAGAGTTCGTGGCCCCGTTTCGGCATGGTGTTGTGTCTTTGGAAAAGGTTTAACTTTGATTTTTTCCCCACTCCACTCACGTGTGAATGGGTACTTGACTGTTGTTGGGGGAGGAAAAAACGGCGGAAAGGGGTGATAGGACCCCTCCTTCCTTTAGTTAATCCGAGTACTCGACACAGTTGACATGAACTGACTACCCCCATGGCTATAAAAAGGCTGCGGGTCATTCAATCTGTTTATCAACCTTTCAGATACGCGGATCGCGGTGGGAATGCGCACCACTTCGCCAACAATGCCAACCACGCCGCTGACCAAGCTGCTGCCAACAATTTCGGACGGTACGGCTGGTGGGACGGGGACCACTGGAACAACTGGAGGAAACACCAGAACCACGGTGAAGGCGACCACTGGCACAAGGTAATTATCTCTGTTGTTTTTTTTTTCTTTTGTTTGCTGCTAGTTTCTTACCATGCTGTATACAGGAATACGTATTCACATCTTTCTTCTGTTTTTTTTCTGTTTTTTCTTGTGTTTCCGTAAGGAGTTTATTCTTTTCTTCATCTGAAGGTAGAATGAAAGTAAGCTGTTGCGTTTTATTTCTTTTTCCTCAAGAAAAAAATGTTTAGACTCAATTTCTGTTCTGTCTGTGGCTCTGTCATTGAAACGGAAATTCATGCTTCACTTTGACGTCGTTTGGCTTTCAGGGGGTGTATGACGGTGAGACGGATGTGTGTGTGTGTGTGTGTGTGTGTGTGACTACAGTCAGTAACATCAATCCGATTTAACCTCAATCAGTTCAGTTCATTTACTCAAGAAGGCGTCACTGCCTTCAGAAAATTTCATATACGCTACACCACATCTGCTAAGCAGATGCCTGACCAGCAACGTAACCCAGCATGCCTAGTCTGGCCTTGAGGGTGAAAATCATCAGTACTCAGTAATGACTGCAATCGTGTGCTTTTTGTATTTTCTGTGGTATTCTTTCTTACTCCTTTCCCAACTGTATCAGTTATACATTATCACGTTTTCTGATCATTCCTCATGCAACGATAACTTTTTAGATTCTTATGATTTCAGTAAAGATGTTTTACGGCAAACAGTATGCATCAGAACATTATTAACGAAGGAAAAAGAGAAAAGGAAGTAAAGAAGTAGTACTGCAGAGACATGTGAAGGAGAACAGTGGTTTTGACCCATTACACAGCAGTTCGAATATAAAGTAAACAATCCTGTTTAACATTTACGATTGACATTCTAATGGCAACAACACTCTGGAAGTGATCCAGATCAGTATATGCACACGCATTATCCATTGCTTCAGGGACGCCGCCACCACGATGATATCAACTATGCCAAGGACAAGAATTATGACAAGTGGGACTCGCAGAACGGAGGATTGGAAGAGGCAGGGAGCGACAACCACCACGCCCTGGATCACCTCAAGGACCGTGCCGGCAGCTACCACCACAACGTGGACAAGGACGCTGCTCACGCCAACGCCGCCAACGCTCACAAGGCTGACCATCATGCTGCCGCCTCTCAGAACGCCGCCTCTCACGACGCCCACTCTAGTGACTGGGGTCGCCACGCGGCCAACAATGCTGGCAGCTACGGGCGTAACAAGGACTGGGCCAACAGGCTCCACAGCAGCCATGGAGCCAACCGTCTGTGGGACGACGCCCGCCGCTCCGCTTCCGACGTCTACAAGAACCTGGCCGCCGATCAGGGCAACTACCACAAGAGTCTGGGCTATGGTCATGGTCTGGCCGCCATTGGAGGCTATGCTAACAGGCCTGGGTACTACGGTAACGGCTATGCTCCTTACGGACATGGCTATGCCGGTGATGGTCACTATGGAGGAGGGTACGTTGGTGGCGCTCCTCTGGTAGGACCTGGGTACGTTGCTGGAGTTGGTCATGGTGGTGTTGTAGGTGCCGGTGGTCCTGCTGTTGCTCATGGTCCTGCTGTTGGTGTTGGTGGTGTTGTTGCTCATGGTCCTGCTTTTGGTGTTGGTGGTGGTGTTGTCGGTGCTGGTGGTGTTGTCGGTGCTGGTGGTGTTGTTGCTCCTGGTCCTGCTGTTGCTGGTGGTGTTGTCGGTGCTGGTGGTGTTGTCGGTGCTGGTGGTGTTGTCGGTGCTGGTGGTGTTGTCGGTGCTGGTGGTGTTGCTGGCGGTGTTGTCGGTCCTGCTGGCGTCGGCGTTGCTGGTGGCGCTCACGCTGCTCACGCTGATGACAGGTCTGTCAGAGATGGACTCCGTCAGTCTGACGGTGCTGCCACGGCACACAGTGCCAGAGCCCACTACAACCGTAACCAGTGGCTCGGTGGTCGAGACACTGCCCATGACCGCTATGCCCACAACGCTGCTGTCGACAAAGGAGCAGCTAATGCTGCTAACAAAGCTGGCCACCACGCTGACAAGGCTGATGCCGCTCACTCTGATGCTGCCTGGGCTTCTAACGCTGATCACAGCAAGGCTTCCTACGATGAAGACGCCTGGAAGAAAGAGGCGGAGAAGACGCGCCTTCACGACCGCCACAACGACCACAACCTCTACAAGAAATGGTTCAACAACAGACGCCATGGTGGTGACGACAAGGAGCGCCTCAAGTTCAACAGAAACCAACTGGACGATATCTTCGGCAAACACGCTGCCTTCAACAAGGACTCGGCTCAGGCCGGCCACCACGGCAACTGGAAAAACCACCACAGAACCAACGGACACAACGCTCACGCTGCCCGCCAGGGTGCCGCAGCTCAGAACGGTCACAGCGACGACTGGAGTAAGGCCGCCGACGGCTACCAGAACGCCAACGCCGCTGGCAATGCACAGGACGCCTCCCGTAACAGCGGCTGGAACAACGCGGCCTTTGGCAGGAACCAGGCCAGAAACGCCTTTGACAACGCCGCACTGAACGCCCATCAGGCTCACCGCGGTGCCAGCACTTCAGGACTCAACGGAGCGGCTGGAGCTGTCGGTGCAGGTGTCGGTGCAGGTGGTTTGGGTGCTGGTGTTGGAGCTGGTCTTGGAGGAGGTCTTGGAGCAGGTGGTCTGGGTGGTGGTGTTGGAGCAGGTCTTGGAGCAGGTGGTCTGGGTGTTGGTGTCGGAGCAGGTCTTGGAGCAGGTGGTTTGGGCGGAGCCTTCGGTCATGGTCTTGGTGGAGCTTTGAGTCATGGGTTTGGTGGAGCTCACGGCCACGGACTTGGAGGTTCGGGATACGCCTCTCATGGCTACCCTGCCAGCGGTGGATACCATGGTGGCTACAACGGTGGCTACGGCGGTCACTAAGGCCTGTCAAACAGCCATGGGTGATCATTGGAGATCACGTAACAAGTGCTCTTTCACTTCGGAAATGTAGAGGGGTGGGGGAGAGGGGGGGCTGGGGCGAAGCAAGAAGCAATGACTGTATTGTCTGATCATTCTTTTCAGCTGATGTGCATCTTTCTTACTGTTTCTTTTAATCTTTGTTCTTTTGAATATCTTCAGTTTTAAACGTGAAATAAGGCATCCATGATATGCTGTTTTCCTGCTTCAGTTTTTGTTGATGTTCACTAGCCTCTCTATCTGTTTTCCATTGCTATTTCGTCCAAATGTAAAATTTGTTTCAAATACATTTTTTTATGAGAATGTGATCACTTCGTTCTGCTACATGGACAAGTCATTGAATGTTTTCTTTATACTAAGAGAGCAAATAAGTCTGTAATTTATTCAGATTAAAAGAATAAAACTCTAATACCTGTCTATATTGCATACTATTTTGAATGCATTACTGAAGGGGAGGGGGTATGTTCTTCAAGAAATAGATAATATATATACATTAGGTTATCACTTGAACAGTATTGAAAAAAAAAATCTTGAATCTCATCTCTGTTGCTTAAATTTATTATGCCCGACCAACCTCAACCCCTCCCCCCCCCCCCCTCTCTCTCTCTACCCATCTATCTATTTCTATCTTCTCCCCATCTCTTACATTATCTTTGATGCCAATGAATGTGTACCTATCAGCAGCTAGTGTTTCAAAGAGAAATGAAATAAACATGGGAACGGTCGTAACAATTTGTCACGTGTTGCAACGCATGTTCCTGCAGTAAATGATGAAGCATGTGCAATTGAAGGAAGAAAGAAGGAAAGTTGAAAGAAAGACGGAAAGAAAGGACGAATGAAGGAAAATAAATGAAGAAAAAAGAAAGAAAAAGTCGTGTAAAGATTAGCAATATAGTAGATAGTAAATTGAAAGAGAAGAAACACAAGAAAGGAAGAACACAGCACACACACACACACACACACACACACACACACACACACACACACACATGAGCACGCAAGTAACTAACACAGGAGTGCATTCGCGCTGACACACACATGCATACAGATAGACACACACACGCACACACATACACACACACATACGCTCGCACGCACACACAAGCACACACAAACACACACACACACACACTGTGTACACATGCACGCGCGCATGCACTGATGTGGATTACACTTGACACGTTGTCACAAACTTCCCATGTGTCCCCTTAACATTCTCTTCACTTGGCAGGGACCAGCACTTGCTCAGGGATATGATGAAGATCATTAACGTGTTGAAATTCTGACATCACAACAAGGATAATAATACACATATAAAACACTTTGGTATGCTGTGTACACCGGGAATCTCATAAGGGATTCAAAACGAAGTCAGTCACACAAAGACTACAATTAAGAAGTCAGAGGAACACAATGACGTGAGGTCTGAAGTGAGTGACTGGTCACCAGACATGTTAGACACGTACTGACTGGCTCAGACAGTTGACACACACACAGTCACACCGTGATTCTGATGTGGCGCCTTCTCGAGGGGGCGTGGGGGGCGAACTTTGAATTTTTTTTTTTTATTATTCCTAAAAGTGATTGTCACAAGCTGACCATTTAGTGTCAAACTGGTCTACATCCTGGATAAGATCATTCTTCCAAATAAAGAAAATTAAACAAAAATGAAAGGTTATTTTATTATTCTACTTTACTCAAAATTAATCACTAAAATTGAGTTTAAGGTATTTCTTCCTAACACTAAAACTCGTAACAAAAATACATACTAGAATATAGATGTTGTTCAGAAGCATTCGCAATGGCATTTCCTCCAGCTTATCATCACACAGTTCCGCTCCTCAGTATCGTTTTCTGAAAGAGACGTCATTTTATTGTGACATATTCATATATACTTCACCATAAGTGCTGGGCAGCTGCCTAACCAAGATCATAGGCTAGAGTGCACGCTTATATGTATATTTACGTACCTATTGGAGTGCATTTCTTTCTACATAATTTTTGCCAGTAAACGAGAAATGTAGCCACAGATTTGTGTACAGTGCGCCAGTAGCATGCTGCACAGGGCTGACCAAGAAAACTACAGTATCTGATCCCAGCTCCCCACAGCCAAGGCAACAACAGCATCGTTCACACCGGACGCGGTCAGCCAAGGTGAAGGAGTGGCTGGCAGAGGTCCCGCGGCCGTTAGCCACTGGCAGTGACAGGTAGGTAGGCTGGGCAGAAGAAAGGATGGACGATGACCCTGATGAAGAAGGGGAGGGACGGGAAGGGGCGGGGGGGGGGGGGGGGGGGGGGGGCATCAGGCTTTCCTGTGACAGTATTCTCTTCAGAACACGAACGTTTTCACGCTCTTTGTACCTCGCGTCCATGATTGCTACTGCCATGCCTGAAGGAATATTGCTTCTGTGCTTGTAATGTCAGCTCTGTCCAAGACTTCTTGGTTTCAGGACAGAGACAGAGACAGAGAAACAGGCCTTAAAAAGGCCTCCAGCACCACAAGTTCAAGATATTTGACGTGAAAAGATAACATTTCATATACTGATGAATACTGCATGCACTTATATTATGTCAGAATATGATAGAAACATTGACAAAATATAAAAGAAGATATAGATAAATAGTTTCCAACGGGGTATCTTAAAAAAAACCCCAACTAACTGTGTGACAGCAGTGCAAACATTGTGTGTTGCTATACCAACATGGGCGTCGTGACAGAATTGCTTGGGCGTTGGTCTTCTGATCCAGTGCTCAGCAGTGATCAGAGTTCGAGGTCCCGTTTCGGCATGGTGTTGTGCAATGAGAAAAGGCACTACTTCGATTTTTCTCACTCCTCACACCCACATGAATGGGGAACTTGGTTTAATGGTCAGGATAGGTTTAAAAACGGAAGAGAGGAGATCAGTATCAGTATCAGTAGCTCAAATAGGCGTCACTGCGTTCGGACAAATCCATATACGGAGAGAGGAGAGGACAGGCCCAGGACTTTCTATGCCAACCCCTAGACACAATGAATATGAAATTACTACTAAAAGATTATTTGGTCTTTAACATAAACTTTAACACAGACAAAGAAATCATGTTCCATCCGACTTCTCAGGTTAGTACTGACAGCACAGTGCTCCAACATTCTCCTTCTTTGACACTCTCCATGACACACGTGGAGACGGAAACATAAAATCACATAGAAGTGCTCTCATGAATGGACCGTGACTGCCTAAACGGTATTTTTATTTATCTTCTTTTTCATATTAAAAAGACCAACCACCCGTGTGAAGGCTTTCTATCTGAAACTGTATGTACGTCTGGGGTAATATAGTTTATTTATTATAAGACACTCAATCTAACACACTTAAACACAGACACGCACCCACCAACCCACACACACGACCACACACACAAACATAAACACACAGATACATACACACACGCGCGTGCACCCACATGCACACAAACACACACGCACACATACACATATGCATTACCACATACACACAAACACACGCACGCACAGACACAGATACAGACAAACACACACATACATAAAGAAAAACACAGACACAGACATACACACACCACGAAAAGAAAAATACCCGTGCACTTTCAAATTTTATAAGCTGTTACGTAGAGGAATACAATGATGGTTATAGAAGGCAAGAATGCTTACCTTGTTCATATTTCATCTTGTTGTGTGTGTTTTTTATATCATTTTTTTTTTACTCACTTGTGTAAACAACGTGAGTCAGTGTAATAACCCGATGTCCAGTTGTCTGTGTGTTTGTGTGTCCGTGGTAAACTTTTAACATTGCAATTTTCTCTGGAAATATTTTGTCCACCAATACCAAATTTGGCTAAAACATAGTATGAAAAAAATCTTCATAGTCATACCAATAATAGGTTGAAAGTCTCCCGAATTTAACCGTATTCCCAACTATTAGCAAATTGTTTCATTGATGCTCGATCGGGATTCCGAAAACTCTGATACCCCTTAGCAGCTGCTCAAATGCAGCCAGTGCGTGTTTTGAAGACGCCATGACCTCGATTTTCTTGTTCGCAATTAAAAGCAAAGAAATACAAATTCTGGACAGAATACATACAGTGACATTAACTACATTATTGACGTGTTTACTGCATATGAATATTCTAAAGTGGACACTGAATTAACTAGAATGAATATAAAAGAAAAATTGAATCGACCGTTTCTCAGAGTTCAGGTCAACCTTGTCTACACTGGTCTGTGCAGATCTTGAAAAAAACATGTTACAAAGCCTGACGCGATGACAACGGCACCTTTACCGCCAAATTATTATTTTTTTTTTCCAATAGTTATCAACTAGTTTACTGCATATGAATGTTTGTAAGTGGATACTGAAGTAACTAGAAAGAACATAAAAGAGAAATTGAAAAGTAAAAGCGTGGAGACCACGACCTCGTCTCTCCAATGACAGTCCCCCATAAATCTGCCGATACTGAAGACCTTGACAGGACTCAGTGCAAGCACGAAATTGGAGGGGGTTTGAAACTGAGATCACCATGAGAGCAGGGTATGAAAACCCACAGAATTTGGGACTTTTATGTTTTAAATAATGAATAAGAAGGAGGATGGTGCTGATAACGTTGCTGCTATGGAGATCCATTACGTTTAGGACTACATTACGAGGCTGTACTCTACGATTCATTTTATAGTGATATCCTGGCATAAACCAGGCCTGAGAGATACAGAAAAGTGCTGAGTTGGTCAGAAAATTCAAGCAACACACCCGAAAAAGCACCAGTGAAGTTGATGATACTCAACTGTGTGGTTCCAGTCCGCTCATTGAAGCCCATAGCACACTCAACTCTGGGTAGGAGCTGGCTGTGGGAACTTCCAACTCTCAGTCCACGACGCTTAATTACCTCCATGCCACGGAAGCTGGTTCATTATCATTATTTGTATTTCTTTTTATCACAACAGATTTCTCTGTGTGAAATTCGGGCTGCTCTCCCCAGGGAGAGCGCGTTGCTACACTACAGCACCACCTTTTTTTTTCCCCCCTGCGTGCAGTTTTATTTGTTTTTCCTATCGAAGTGGATTTTTCCACAGAATTTTGCCAGGAACAACCCATTTGCTGTCGTGGGTTCTTTTACGTGCGCTAAGTGCATGCTGCACACGGGACCTCGGTTTATCGTCTCATCCGAATGACTAGCGTCCAGACCTCCACTCAAGGTCTTGTGGATGGGGAGAAAATATCAGCGGCTGAGCCGTGATTCGAACCAGCGCGCTCAGATTCTCTCGTTTCCTAGGCGGGCGCGTTAACTCTAGGCCATCACTCCATCATCATTATTATCATCATTTAGAATTAAAGATAGATAGATAAGTACTTCAGTATGTTGGCAACTCTTCTTTTGTAACATTGATATTGACGTCAAAGTAGGTGATGACGTACGTCACAGACAATACGTCATAGACACGACGATCTCCTGACGAAGCCGTATGTGAGGACATTTCTTTTCCTTGGGGTTTTATTTGACAATATCTGTGAACATCTCTCTCTCTCTCTGGGTTGAAATAAGTGTAGAAAGGAGACCCGTCAGGAGGAATATAAGCACAAACATAAAGTACATCGTTATTAACTCCAAATAATTTCTAATTAATCGACAAAACACATAAATTTGCATATTTTACCTCAATTATCTTTACTCATGGAATGAATGCATTTCTTATCATAGAGGTAACACCATCAGATCTCCTCCCCTGTTTTGACAGTTTGAAAGTGGGTTTACAAAACATCTTGTATCTATCAAAAGCAATTGATTCGAAGCTCTCCTCAACCGTTTCAACCAAATACACAAAATCAAGATCACAAACGAAACAAAATCATTATTTTTAGCCTTTGAAAGTAAACCATTTACGTTCCAAAGAAAAAAAGTAAAAGGGCGATTATTTGCGAGGGTCATTCAATAAATAAGGTGAATTTTTCGGTATAAGGACTTCTAATACAGATAGAAGCTTACTTTCTTTTTTTTTTTTCAACGTAGTCTCCCAGCATTGTCGCACACTTTTCCCATCTGTGCACAAGCTTCCGTATTCCCTCAGCGTAAAAATCTTTGGACTGATGTCTCAGCCAGTCGCTCACAACACTTTTGACTTCATCGTCACTTTCAAACTTCGTGCCTCTCGTGAACGCTTTCAAGGGACCAAACAGGTGAAAGTCTGAAGGGGCAAGGTCTGGGCTGTAAGGGGGATGAGGGAGCAGTTCCCAGCCCAGCTCGTTGATGGTCTGCACCGTTCGGGCTGCTGTGTGAGGCCTTGCGTTGTCAAGGTGATGCAAGATGACTCCTTCTGACTGATGACCCCTGCGTTTGTTCTTCATGTCTTTCTTGACCTGCCTCAGCAGTTCACAGTAGTTGGCACTGTTCACAGTGCTTCCTTTCTCAAGGAATGGTGATTGGGCCATGCATATCCCAAAAAACGGTGAGCATCACCTTCCTCGTGGACCGCTGGGACTTGAACTTCTAGGCCTGTCTTCATCCTCAACACTGCTCCGTCCTTCTTTAAACAGTTTAGCCCACTTGTAGACATTTTTTCGGCTGAAACATGTGGCACCATACACAGTTGACATTCTCCTATGAATTTCAACTGGTTTGCACCCTTCAGCAACCAAAAACTTGATAACTGACCGCTGTTCAATCCTGGAGCATGCTCCTTGGTCGGCCATCTTTGTTAATCGCCAAAACTCTCAAAGTTTTTTTTAATCTGCAAAACAAATTAAATCCATGTGAAAAAGAAGTAAAACAAAAAAACAAAAAAACAACAACAACAACAACAAAAAAGTAAGCTTCTATCTGTATTAGAAGTCCTTATACCGAAAAATTCACCTTATTTATTGAATGACCCTCGTACAAAAGTTGACCTTTTCTTACAACACGACTCTGCCGAAACTGTCAAACAACACGTCATGATCATCTGACACTGACATGTTTTCAGCCCCAAGGCTACACGCTTCCAGTTCGCTCTCCACGTGCACGGAAACTTTTGACAACTCAGCGCTGTCATCCTGACCGTGTAGGCACGCGCGTGACTGGCAAACTGCCGTTCAACGGGTGTCACCTTATTTTGCCTACATTTTTCTTTTTGAATATAGTGGTGAACACTGATCAGAAGTCCAACGCCTACCGATTCTGCTACGGTGCCTCACAGCACCTCTGAACAATATCATCGCTCAGGACTCCTGTGTGAAGTTGTCAGACATTATGTACTGTTGTTATTGCTATTTTCGTCACCGTCGTTGTTAACATTATTATTGTTGTTACTGTCGTTTGTGATGCTGTTATTGTTTCTTCTTTGGAGTGTGTATACGAATATTTGAGTGCATGTATGTTTGTGTGTGAGAGTTACACACACCGAAATATATTTGCTGAGACATTTGTGAGATAGTACCCCATGAAAGAGAAAGTGTGTGCGTGTATGTGTGTGTGTGAGTGTGTGTGTTTGTGCTTCTCTTTTTAATTAGTTATACTGTTTGTGTTTGTGTAGCTCCTATATACTATTTTCATTACCTCACCCAAGCAGACGAGAGATCAAGTGACAGTGTTCCAGGCATAGGGAACGACATACGATACAATACAATACAATACAATACAATACAATACAATACAATGGTGTGTGTCCATCGAGATCGATGATGACCATCGTTGTCATCCAGCTGGGGATGGGGGGAGGGGGGGGGATGCTCATGAATCTATCTGTAAATTCGCAGATGGCTGAACAGCCCAATCTGCGCACGAAATGTTCGCTGACATTTGGGGCAGACAAAGACAGGCATATCATTGTCAGGGAGCTTGTTTGCCCGTGCCTTTCTGGCCTGCCTCTTCTGAACAGCTGCAGCAGTCCTGTTGGCCTCGCACAACTTGGTGCCTTTGTGCACAGCAGCGCGCCATTTGTTACGGTCCACTGCAGATTCCTCCCAGGAGTCAGGGTTGATATCAAACACTTTCAGAGAGACTTTCAGAGTATCTCTGAAACGCTTCTTCTGACCTCCATGTGATCTCTTCCCTTGTTGCAGCTCGCCATAGAAGAGCCTTTTGGGCAGCCAATGTTCTGGCATGCGCGCCACGTGTCCAGCCCAGCGAAGCTGGGACTGCATCAGGATGGTGAAGATGCTGGGAAGGGTGGTTTTGCAAGCACCTCCGTGTCTGGGGTCCTGTCTTGCCACTTGATGTTCAGTAGCTTCCTGAGGCATGTTGTGTGGAAGTGGTTCAGCTTCTTGGCGTGTCGTTGGTACACTGTCCAAGTTTCGCAGGTGTACAGTAGTTTGGGGAAAACTACTGCTCTGTAGACCTTTAGCTTGGTCTCAAGACCAATGCCTCTTCTGTTCCAGACATTTGCATAGAGTCTACCAAAGGTTGCGCTTGCTCTTGCAATCCTGACGTTCACTTCATCGTCAATGGTCGCATTTCGTGACAGTGTGCTGCCAAGGTATGTGAACTGCTCCACCACACTGAGTCTCTGACTGTTGACTGTGATGTTGGGTTCAACGTGGGGTTTCACTGGGGCTGGCTGATGGAGAACTTCAGTTTTCCTCGTGCTGATCGTAAGGCCGAAGTTCTGCTGGCAGTGGTAAACTTGTCGATGCTGAGTTGCATGTCAGCTTCAGATCCAGCACTGAGGGCACAATCATCAGCAAACAAATAGTCTCTGATGATGTCTGTCATGACCTTCGTTTTTGCTTGAAGTCTTCTGAGGTTAAACAGCTTGCCATCTGTTCGGTACTTTAGGCCGATTCCAACATCGCCATCTCTGAAGGCATCAGTAAGCATTGCAGAGAACATTAGGCTGAACAGTGCTGGAGCCAGGACGCAGCCTTGCTTGACACCATTTGTGACAGGAAATGGAGCAGATGTTTCGCCATTGTCCTGGACTCGGGCCTGCATGCCTTCATGGAATTGGCTGACCAAGGAAATAAATTTCCGAGGGCATCCGTACTTGGCCATGATCTTCCACAGTCCCTCTCTACTCACGGTGTCGAAGGCCTTAGTGAAGTCGACATAGGTGGAGAACAGATCAGCATTTTGCTCCTGACATTTCTCTTGCAGCTGCCTTGCAGCAAACACCATGTCGGTGGTTCCGCGCACTTTCCGGAATCCACATTGGCTCTAAGGCAAAATTAATGACCTTGGTCAAGGTGTGCTGTGAGGCGGTTTAGTAGGATCCTGGCAAGTATCTTGCCTGCGATGGAGAGCAAGGAAATGCCCCGATGGTTATCACAGGCTTGCCGGTTCCCCTTTCGCTTGTACAAGTGAATGATAGATGCATATTTGAAATTCTGGGGGATCGTCTTTTCTTTCCACATGAGTACAGCTGATGGAGATTCTCAGTGAGCACAGTGCCTCCATCCTTGTAGACTTCTGCTGGTATGGAGTCTCAGCCAGGTGCTTTGCCACTGGATAGCAGACGGATTGCCTTCTGGGTCTCAAGAAGTGTTGGTGGATCGTCCAGTGCTTCGTTGATGGAAGACGGTCTATGGCTTCATCATTTTTGGAGTAAAGGCGATTTAAGACATTGCTGAAGTGCTCAGCCCAGCATTCGAAAATTTTCTCCTTCTCGGTGGTCAAGGTATTCCCATCTGCACTGAGGAGGGGGAATGATCCTGAGGATGTGGGGCTGTAGACTTCTTTTAAGGCATCATAGAACCTCTTCATATCGTGCCTGTCAGCATATCCCTGGATCTCATCTGCTTTGTCACTCAGCCACTTATCCTGCATCTGACGTAACTTTTGCTGAACAGTCCTGCGGATGGCATTGTACGCATCCTTTTTTGATGTGGACTTCGGGTTGCTCAGGTAGGCTTGATGCAGACGGCGTTTCTCATCCAGAAGCTGCTTGATTTCATCACAGTTTTCATCAATCCAGTCTTTGTGCTTTCTGGTCATGGGTCCCAGGGTCTCTGAAGGTGTACTATAGATCAGCTCGCGCAGGGTCCTCCATTCAGACTCCACATTCTGGTTGTCCAGAGAGGCGGATTCCAGACGATCTTCCAGCAGCTCCACAAAGGTCTGTTTGATGGTGATGTCTTTCAGCTTTGCGATGTTGAGCCGTTTTGGAGCCTTCTGGTCTTGGGGGCGTCTCTTGGGTTGGATTTGAATATTCAGCTTCGAGACTACAAGGCGAT
Organism: Babylonia areolata; assembly: GCF_041734735.1. Taxonomy (NCBI): domain Eukaryota; kingdom Metazoa; phylum Mollusca; class Gastropoda; order Neogastropoda; family Buccinidae; genus Babylonia; species Babylonia areolata. The sequence goes on along the minus strand of NC_134882.1, from coordinate 48,684,842 downwards.
GGTCTGTCCAACACTCGGCGCCGCACATGGTCTTTGTCACACGTACATCTTGCCTATCACTTTTCCTGACGATGACGTAATCGATGAGATGCCAATGCTTTGAGCGAGGGTGCATCCATGAGGTCCTGTTACGGGTAGGGAGGCAGAAAACTGTGTTGGTTATCAGTAGTTCGTGCTCTGCACAGGTCTGAAGCAAAAGCAATCCATTTAGGTTGCAGAGAGGAACGATCCTTGTTTTTTTTCTTTTCTTTCTCTTTGTTTCGACCGCTGATGTAGGGTCCCCGCAAGCCGCGGTATGCTGGCCAGGGTGATATGGAACGTATTTTTTAGGGCACCTTTTCTAGCCCCTTTCTCATGCCAGGGAGGTGAGCAGTGCATTCCTAAAGAGGGCTGCTCAGACGGCTGCCGAGCTCCATCGCTGCTCCTGTCGATGAAGAACGACCCTATGGCCTGAGCCGCCTGCGTGCAGGTCTGCGGCTACGACTGCCAGTGTACCCACACCTGTCGTTTCGTCGCTCGCCTGTCGCCACAGGACTTGGGGGTGATGAAAGGATGAAGGATGAAAGGTCATTAGGGATGACTGATGACTTGCGCAATGAGTTTGTTTAAAGTGAAGAGGAGTTGCGCAACGTCGACCTCACTCTCTCGTTCGGGTTCACCAATTTCCAGTGGCAAGACTAAGTCGAGACGACTGGAGGATGAGCACGGATGCAGTGGGTGACCAAGAGATCCTTTCCGTGTCTCATCTTGCTCTCTACACTCCACAGTGCGTTGCTGTAACCGCCTTCTTCTCCGTTGAACCGATAGGTTTCTTCTGCAGATTCTGCCGGATCCAGACTTCGCAAGCATGGGTAGACACACCCCGGGGGCCAACTTCGTGTGGCATACACACAGCACGGTGGAACTAGATGGCCGTCAGTGGCTCTCCTGAGCCGACGCCCTTTTATGGATCTCGTTTTTAATTCCATAAGGGTGTCTAGCCACCCGCCTCACCAGTCCCGGAAGGGAGCGGTGGGAGTGCCAGTTTATGTTAATAAGTATAAACATAACATAAACTGTAATCGACAGACCCCACACGAATTGACGGAGGCGGAAATCTTGGAATACAAGTGCAACAGTGTGCGGGATTCACTCAATAATTTGCGTTAACATACAAGTGACAGGAGGCGAAAATGGAAGCTGTTTCTATTTATTCCGAGAGAGATTTGTGCACAGGCCTAAAAAATCTTCCTGCATAAATGTCCCCAACAAGCATGCAAATTTTAAAAAATCAATTTTCCGAACACACTTTGTCAGTTATATCACATCGTATTGCGCACGCGCAAAGGGTCAGTTCTGACCTACGCCAAATGTCCGTCCATCTATTGTAGTCCAATCACGGAAGTTTGTAAAACAGGCAATGTCTGGCTTTGAAAGGATGTATTCAGTTTTTTAAGAGTAATATAATCTTCAATATGTCTATCGTTCAGAGGCAGCTCCCAGCAGACAGCGATGTTTCGAGGTTCCGACAGGTGTTTTGGCTGCTCGCCGCCTGTCCAGAAATAGCTGTCGCAGTAAAGTCCATTCAGTTGACACAAAGGGGCAGTAGAGTAGGTTGGTGTTATCCCCATGCAAATGGTCATGCCATGGCTGACTGTTGTCACAAAGTAACCCATGCAATATTTAATGGAACATTTCCGAAATTGCAGACTATCTCATACTTTTTGATTTGGGGATTCCCCCTTTATTTTCTCACAGTTCTAAAAGAGCAAGTGTGTAAACAACTCCGCTCTTTATTTACTCTCCTCAGACGGTAGAAGCAGGTTGCGAGTATTACGGGCTTTCGAGGCAAGGTGTAGGTTCGGCAGTAAGTTTGACGTAGGATCTGTCTTACTCAGGTCAGTAAAACCCTCGATGTTTAACTTCAAACATCTCCACCACTGACTGAAATGCGGGGAAATAAGCGAACTCTTGTTTAGCGTTTCCAGTGGGCCGTTTGATATTATATATATATATATATATATATATATATATATATATATATATATATATATATATATATATATATATATATATATATCGATCCAAAGGATATTTTCTGCTTTTCGTCAGAAATGAATATTTGCAGAACTGAAAAGTGTATGCTTGAAATGGAACAATTCACACATATAGATCTAGATCAGAGAGAGAGAGAGAGAGAGAGAGAGAGAGAGAATGTGTGTATGTGTGAGAGAGAGAGTGCATGCGCGCGAGCAAATGTGTCTTTTTCCCAGATTATATATATATATATTTTTTTTCTCTTAATTCCTTTGTTGGATTAAGTGCATATCACAAGTAAGTCTTCAAGGCCTTGTCTCTCTTGTCTTTAATTGTATTTCTACTTATTTTAAGTATTCACCTCTGATCCCCCCCCCCCCCCCCCTCACACCTGCCTGGTTTTCCCCAACTCACCATTCAACCCACCCCCACCTCCCTCTCCTCCTAGCTTTTAAATGATAACATTCAAATGTGAACATTAAATACTTTGACAAAATATCTACAGTTACCAGTATTTGTGATGGGGCATTATCCTAAATTCCTCTTCTTCTTCCTCCTCCTCCTCCTCCAACAGAGTTCCAACAGCCAGCCAACAGACTGACATTTGTGGTCTGGATACAAAACGTGTCAAGCTGTTCCACAGACACGCCAAGTGACGATGCTAAGTCCGAACCTACCGCATTACTATAATGTATTCACATGGAATCGGCATCAAGTTAATGGTGACAAGGAAAGGGGTTTAGAATGACGGTAAAATTGGTTTGTACTGACCAGGTGACAGCCCGTGACATTTGCAGGTCACTGAATTCCACACCTGCCCTGATAAGAGAAGTGGTTCTGTCATTCGGTCATATCTTGACCGATCACTGGGTTGGTCTTCAGTTGGAATACCCACATCATTTTTGTTTTCTTTCTTTCTTCGCTTTGGTGAAGTTTGTGTGTGTGTGTGTGTGTGTGTGTGTGTGTGTGTGTGTGTGTGTGTGTGTGTGTGTGTGTGTGTGTGTGTGTGTGTGTGTGATATAAGTTGGAGAGAGAAAAAGAGAAAAAGAGAGAAAGAAAGAAAGAAAGAAAGACAGAAAGAAAGAAATAGAAAAAATAAAAGGAAAGAAAGAAACAAAATTTGAGTATGGGGGGTGGACAGAAATGGTGCAAAAGCGATAAGCCGAAAGGCTGGGAGACAAAACATCGATGCACTGTTCGGCACGACTGGAATTTGCATACGGATAAAGAATCATACTCTATCATTTGTATTTATCTTAAAGTCATTGAATACATAGAAGGAAATACAAGAAGGAAAAAGCGGCACGAATAATTGTGTTACGCATGCTTGCGCCTAAAACGTATGTGTGTGTGCGTGCGTGCGTGCGTGCGTGCGTGCGTGCGTGCGTGCGTGTGTGTGTGTGTGTGTGTGAGTGAGTGAGTGTGTGTGTGTGTGTGTGTGTGTGTGTGTGTGTGTGTGTGTGTGTGTGTGTGTGTGTGTGTGTGTGTGTGCGTGTGTGTGTTTGTGTGCGTGTGTGTTTGTCGCGTGATAAACATTGTCACGTGCACATGCAGAGTTATTTCACCTTCAAAAAGAGAAATGCGAGAATAAATTATCCACACCCAAATCCATCATAAAACAGCCAAACATTGTATTGGATTGTGTTGCATTGCATTGTGCTGTAGTGCATACTGTATTGTATTGTATTGCATTTTATTGTATTCTGTTGTACTGTACTTTGTTGTAGTGTACTCCATTGATTTTTGTCACAACACATTTATCATTGTTAAATTCGGGCTGCTTAACTCTTGGAGGGTACCTGCAGCGCCACTCATATTTCTTTTGTCTTTCTTTTTCTGTCGGCACGTGTACTTATCTTACAACGACAATGGATTGTTCTGCGCATTTTCGCCACGGACAACTACTTTGTTGCCGTGCGCTGCCGTGACTGCAGAGGAAACATCCCGGTCTATAATGGGTCTCGAAAACTTTGTTGCTGTTTTCTTAAGTTGTTATAATTAATTGCAGGTGGTTTTTTTTCTTTCTTTCTTTCTTTTCTTTTTCTTTTTTTTTTCTTTCTTTCTTTATTTCAGGCATGTGCACAACTATTCGTACATGAAGCTTAATTGCGAACCTCAGCATCGCACAAGCATTATAATCTTCACACTGTCATCTCTATATATGTTTAAACGTGTTTTATATGGGATACGAACCCGTGGACATTCACTTACTAGTGGAGCGCATCGCCAATGGACCACTAGTCCAGCGTGTGTGTGGAGGCGGGGGCCGGGGGAGAGGGGGGGGGGGGTGGGGGTGGGGGGGTGAGGTGGGGTATAAAATACATGTGTATTCCGGGTGATCGCCTGTCAGTATGGCGGCCTACAGTGACATTCATACGGCTATCACACAGCGTTCGATGACACGCCTCTCTCCCCTTGGCGTCCAGTCAAGTGGCTTTACGAGGAAACTAAAATCATCTGCTGTCATCCGAAATGTTTGTGGTCAGCAAATGAACATTTTTATTAAAGCTCCGAAAAACTTGAGGACATCTGAACGCTTGCGGCGCGTAAGTACCTGTTCCTCCTGTCTTCACTGGTGTATTTCTTTCTTTCTGTCGTGTCCATGAAAGTTTTAGTTATATCCACTTTAGGATAGATGTACCTTTTCTGCCATGCACAATCTCCAATCTGTCTCAAGTTTGGATCTCAAAACACTCAGTTTGCAACTCATGTCACGAACGCGGAGGGGTAGAATTTGAGAAGAAGAAGAAGAAGACGAAGAAGACGATATAGTTTATCATCATCATCATAACTATGAGTGCTATCCTCCAAACACTTATGCTTGCTCTCCCATTCACTGGGTTATAAACCAATTTTACATATTCAGATTAAAAAAAAAAAAAAAATCTTTTTTCTTTTTTTTTTTTTTTTTTTTTTTTTTGCTGCCTCAGTGGCATCACTCGCACGCCCTTCACCCCATACACAACAACAGCCGAGGTCATATGTCGCAGTGCAAGGGTCGGCAGTCCACAGGGAACCATCATATTTAGATATCTTTTAAGCAAGAGCAAATACGTATTCCCATCACGAGTACTTTTTGTATGTCTCTCTCTCTCTCTGTACATATATATATATGTATGTATATATATCTGTGTGTGTGTGTGTGTGTGTGTGTGTGTGTGTGTGTGTGTCCTTACGAGTGTCCCAGATTTCCTATTAGTTAACTTGTACTCTCTCGCTCAGTGTGTCTGTCTTCTGCGTTATCATTATCGTCATCGTTGTCCGTATGTCTCGGTCTCTGCATCTCTTTCCCTGCCTCTGCGTCATGAAAAAGATAGATTGCCAGTATCATCATTAGCAAAACATCTGGCCATATCACACACACACACACACACACACACACACACACACACACACACACGAGCGAGCGCGCGCGCACACACACACACACACACACACACACACACGACTGCTGACAGCCGAACAGGCAAACAACCAGAGTGACAAAGTTAGACAGAGAAAGACTGACAGTCGGATATATAAACAAGCAGATCGACAGAGACTAAGTTAAATAGAGAAACACACACACACACACACACACACACACACACACACACACACACACACACACACACACACACACACACACACACACACACACACAAGTTTCAAGTTTTAATTATCCTTTCACTCCTATTGGAGTATGGAGGATTACTGTAAAATAAACTTTTCATGCCCAGAACAAACATTTCCAAATACACAACAATGTCACATAAAAGTTGAGAAAGCACAAATGTCTTTTAACTCCAAAAGTATAACTAGGCAACATTCACAAATCTAATCATCTTCCTTACAGCTAAAATGACTTTTTTTGCCTACTTTGTGCATATTACAAAAATTAAAAACCAGTTTTGGAGACTAATATCTTTTTTTAGGAACATATCTATTTCGTAACTGATCATAATTGGGACATTCCATTATAAAATGAAACTCATCACCAATCACAGACATGTTACAAACCTTACAAAGCCGTAACTCTCGTGGTATGCCTTTTTGTCTCCCTATTTCTATTTCCAGCTTATGATTACACACACACACACACACACACACACAGAGAGAGAGAGAGAGAGTCCAGGACTAGACAGAAATATCGAACCCCACCCCACCCTTCTCCACTCCTACCACCGCGCACTCCTTCCTTCCCTACCACCGCCCACCAGCAACACCACAGACTGACCAATCATGGCGGGGTTGTGTTTTAGAGGACGAGGAAAGCAGAATGATGGCTGCTGGGTACAGGACTATAAAACTCAGCCGACTGCCGTCACCCACACTGGACTTCGTCATCACCATTGTCCCTGTCCAGCCTCTCTCTCCAAACTGGTCCTCTTCTGTTTGCTTTTAGGCTCGGGGACCTGGTGGACTTTGTACGATGAAGGTAAGTCTAAGTCTGCTTCTCTGCTTTCCAGTCCACTGGACCTACTTATCTTTCCGATCTTTTCCAGTGCTTGCACTCCTTCGTACTGATACTGATACTTGCACTCCCTCACGAACCCTCAGCTCTGTTACCGTCTGTAAATTCCTTGTATCAATACAAGAACTTGTGGTAAACGCTCCTATTCTCTTTTGCTGCTCCTCAAATCTGGAACAACCTTCCGTATCATATCTGTTCATCTGATTCCGTCTCTGTCTTTCGCTCTTCACTAGAAAAAAATAATCTTTTTCAAGAGCTGTCTGTGAAATCTGCTCTTGGTTTCCTATTTCTACAACACCACCCTATGCCTGTCAACTGACTTTGCAAGTGTGAAGAATGAGAGGGGGAGGAGGGGGGGGGGGGGGGGGAAGTGGAAGAGGGAAAGAGACAGTGGTCATGAGTGGTTCATGTAGTTTGGTAGGTTTCATTATCTGTTTGTCTATCTATTTATCTGTCTATCTATCTATCTATCTATGTTGTTTTCAAGGCCTGACAAAGCGCGTTGGGTTACGCTGCTGGTTAGGCGTCTGCTTAGCAGGTGTTGTGTGGCATATATATATATATATATATATATATATATATATATATATATATATATATATATATATATATATATATAGAGAGAGAGAGAGAGAGAGAGAGAGAGAGAGAGAGAGAGAGAGAGAGAGAGAGGGATTTGGCCGAACGCAGTGACGCCTCCTTGAGCAATTAAAGTAACTGCACTCTTTTAATTTTTGCGTAAAGTGACTTGGGCTCGTATAAACATAGGGCACTATACAAACTGTACATTATTATCATTATTGATAATATTATCATTATTATTATCAGTATTGTTGTTGTTGTTGCAAGCATCAGCGTTAACATTAGCATTAGCATTATTACTGAGCACGATACTTTGTTTTTTTCGAGAAGAGAAAACGAAACAAAGAAAGAAACAAAGAAGCAAACAAATGACTCATACCAAATAGATCAATTGACAGAAAAAAAGAGCGGTTACAAAATAGATCACGGTTTTCCCTGCAAAATTCAGAATAGTCACGTTGTGATAATCATAGAATAAATAATGTACGCAAATAAACGACTGAATGAACAGGTGAGTTTCTTTACTTAGCCAGCGTTCAGAATCATGTGTATATGTGCACAGAAAGTTGAGTCATTCGTCTATCGACTCCGCCACCAATAAAAATAAAAATAAGACCCCGTGGGTACAATGAAAAATTAATTTCAGAAAAGAAGAAAATTCATTATACAATCGCTATCGCTGTCTAAAATGGTCTCCTTTCTCTTTGATTTCTCAGCGGAAACAGAAGCAAACTCAGGGATATGATTTGTACCTTGTATGTACAAAGATTCGTTGCCGGGAAGACTTTTCAAGCTTACTCTTGAAGCATTTTCAAAGTGAACTGTTTAACCAATAGCCTTTAAACTTGAGTTATTGACAGTTAATTGAGAACGAAGAGATGAAAGTATTATCTCCATTATTGTGCCATATATCTCGTCACAAGATAGATTAGCAAAGGGATTAATGTTTATTTTGTTTATATATATATATATATATATATATATATATATATATATATATATAAAAGAAAATAAAGAAGTTTGCTTATGTCCTTTATTTTTCAATATTTCTTCATATTCTTTCTTTTCTTACATTTTGTTTCTTCTTTTTCCTTTTTTTCCTTTTTTTTTTGTGTGAGGGGGAGTAGGGGGAGGGGGAGTGTGGTGGGGAGTGTGGTGGGGTGTTGTTTTCATTTTGTTTTGTTTTTGAAGGCTGGATAAAAAAAACAAAAAAACTTATATGTTTAATTTATCACCCTCAGAAAATATAAGAATTATTCAAAGTAGCCATTCATTCTACCTAAAGGCAGCTGTCAGTTGGCTCACCCCAGATAAGCACAGGAGAGTGCCCATGGACAACGTCAAACAGTCTCAACAAAAGCTCTGCCATGAAATATGATTCTACTAATTTATCTTTGCTTCCACACTCCGTCTACCCTGTTTTCCCCCAACTCAACATACAACTCCCGTTCCTCTCCCACCTTTTCAACGATAACACTCAAAGGTGAACATTGAACATTGATACGTAAACAAAATGTCTGCAATCACCTGTATGTGCTACGGGACAGTGAACGAAGAAAGAAAGGAACAAACATATCGTTCCCTCCTCCCTCCCTCCCTCCCCTAGGTAAGCTGCTTATTGTGCAAATGACTTCGTGTTTGTACAGCGCGTGGAGTTTGGTCTCTGAGCGAAAACATGCCATCTCTCTCTCTCTCTCTCTCTCTCTCTTATATATATATATATATATATATATATATATATATATATATATATATATATATGTATGTGTGTGTGTGTGTGTGTGTGTGTGTGTGTGTGTGTGTATCGCATTCTACAGCTGGACACTGTGACGTTGTTGATGACGCTGGTGGTGGTGACGTCAGCCCAGCAGCATTACGGTGACGGAAGGGAAGATGGACGCCTCCGTGGCAGTCTGCTGAACCACCACTGGGCCCAGGACGCCAGAAACCGGGCTGGGAACAGGAGGGATCTGAACCATTTCGATGGCGGCGCCAAGCAAACAGCACGGTACGTTGGAAGTTTCAGTTTCATTTTATGAAAGATGCGTCACTGCCTTCGGGTAAATCCATATGCGCTACACCGCCACTGCTTGGCAAATGTCTGACCAGCAGCATAACCCAACCAGCTTAGTCAGGCCTTAAGTGCATGCATATATATTTGTGTACCTATCAGAGTGGATTTCTTCCACATGATTTTGCCAGAGGACAACACTTGTGTCCATGAGTCCTCTATCAGTGCGCCAAGTGCCTGCTGAACACGGGACCTCGGTTTATCGTCACATCCGAGTGGCTGAACGCTCACTTTGATTTTCAGTCTTCTTCTTCTGTGTTCGTGAGCTGCAACTCCCACGTTCACTCGTATATACGCGAGTGAGCTTTTACGTGTATGACCGTTTTTAACCCCACCATGTAGGCAGCCATACTCCGCTTTCGGGGGTGTGCATGCTGGGTATGTTCTTGTTTCCATAACCCACCGAACGCTGACATGGATTACAGGATCTTTAACGTGCGTATTTGATCTTCTGCTTGCGTATACACACGAAGTGGGTTCAGGCACTAGCAGGTCTGCACATATGTTGACCTGGGAGATCGGAAAAATCTCCACCCTTTACCCACCAGGCGCCGTCACCGTGATTCGAACCCGGGACCCTCAGATTGAAAATCCAACGCTTTAACCACTCGGCTATTGCGCCCGTCGATTTTCATTCAATTTTGGGAGAAAGGGTGAGAACGAAAATTGAACCCAGACCTCACGGACTCTCTGTATTGGTAGACGATCGTCTTAACCATTCTGCCACATTCATCCTTGGTTGGAAAGAAGGTTGTATGATTCTATGGGAGACTTCGAAATAGTGAATGGTCCTACAACACACCAAGGGTGGCATACAAGTTACAGTTTCAGTTTCCCAAAGAGGCGTCACTGCTTTCGGACAAATCCATATACGCTACGCCACACCTGCTAGGCAGATGTCTGATCAGCAGCATAACGCGTGTGTGTTTGTGTATGCGTGCGTGCGTGCGTGCGCGCGCGCGCGCGCGCGTGTGTGTGTGTGTGTGTGTGTGTGTGTGTGTGTGTGTGTGTACGTGTGCGTGTGTGCATTTCACTTCCATTTCTCCCTCTTTACCTTCTGGTGGTAATCAATCTACTCTTTCAAAACTCCCAAGATGTATTCTGTACCATCATCCACAATGGATATTGCAGGAACGTTACCTTCTAAAATAGAAATACGAGTGAATGCATTCCCAAACAAAAATGCTTACAAATCTGTCCTTGAATAAATTTGAAACACTAAATGTCAACCTTACAAGCAACTGGATGGATGCGACGAGTGTTGGTTTGTCTGATGAGTGCTCTGTGAACGATCCGTTCCGCCAATGGGAAGGGGAGGTAAGCGCGTACCGCATCATCAGACGACAGCTGTTTCGGCCTATGAGGACTTCATCAAGCTATTGCTTGCTCTTAGCTGCCTTAAGAAGAGAAGTATTCCAGAAAACGCAAGCAGTAATATTCTTTTGTTTCTCTTTTCTTGATGTCAGTCAGCTTATCGGAAAAGCCATAGCACAGGAACAGACCTTCTTTCGGTCGCATATAGTCTCCTCTCAAACACAGACAAAAGACTTACATCTGTAGTGGCATTTTTAGATCTGTCAGCGGCATTTGATACAAATGACCACCAAATTCTTATCAATCGTCTTAGCAGTACCTTTTGGCATTAAATCCACTGCTTCAAAATGGTTTTCTTCATATCTTTCAAATCGTCAACTCAAGGTTAAAGTAAAACATAGCACCTCTAAAGTCATTCCTCTTGTGTTTGTTGTCCCTCAGGGATCAGAATTAGGGCCTATCTTGTTCACTTTGTACACTCAACCTTTGTCTGACATCTTGAAAAGGCACTCATTTGGTTACCATAAATATGCAGATGACGCAGAATTACAAAAAGCCGCTCCACCATCTGATTTTAAAACAGTCATTACTGGACTGGAAGCTTGTGTAGCTGATGTAAAAACATGGATGGACAAAAACAACTCAATGAAGACAAAACCGAACTCTCAGCCGTAGGAGACCTAACTCGTCTTAAAGCAGCAGAAAAGGACCCAGTTACGTTTGGCCCTGTTTCAGTAGCATTTCAAACATCAGCCAAATACCTGGGTGTATATCTCGATCAAACCTTGACCATGAACGACCAAATTTTATTCTTATGTCGCTCATGTAATTTTCATCTCCGAAGGCTAGCCTCAGTCAGACCCTACATAACAGAGAAAAATATGGCTCAGTTGGTTTCCTCTTTTGTCCTGTCCAGCCTGGATTACTGCAATTCCACTCTTGCAGGTTTACCATCTTCCTCCATCAACAGATTACAGAAAATTCAGAACAATGCTGCACGACTGGTTCTCGCCAAAAAGAAATCTGATCATGTTATACCTCTGCTGAATCGGTTACACTGGCTTCCAAATGAGTCCCGCATTCACTATAAGTTAGCAGCACTCGCCTTCAAAAATTTTAACAAGTCTCGTCCATTGTATCTCTCCTCTGTATTGGAAACATATGAACCGCACAGAGCATTAAGATCCAGTTCTGAAAATCTGCTTAAAGTTCAAAGGACTAATCTGAAATGCGCTGGAAATAGGTCTTTCAGAGCTCAGGTTCCCCAAGTGTGGAACTGTCTACTTTCATCTCTTAGAAATTCCTCTGATCTACATTCCTTTAAGTCAGATCTGAAAACTTACCTTTTCCGCGTGTGTGTGCGTGCGTAATGTGTTTATGCGGTTATAGTGCTCTGGTACGCGTGTGTAAATGTGTAGGTATGTTAGTATGTCCGAACATAATTCTATGTTAAAAAATATGAAATATTTTAATGCTTATGCAATTCTATTTTTAGTGCACTTGATATTTAATGTCAGTGTGTGTGTGTCTGTTAGGGAGGGGCATTCATACATACATACATACATACATATATATATATATATATATATATATATATATATATATATATATATATATATGTGTGTGTGTGTGTGTGTGTGTGTGTGTGTTCTATGAAATGCATTTTATTTTAATCTAAGCCTTATTTACTTCATAGCTTTTATAATCTTTAGTGTGCTTTTGCATTTATATGAACACACTGGATGTTTTCCATTGTCAGATAGCGGTTGATATGTTTTTTAAGGCATGTTTATAGTCAGCTATGATGTAAGGCGCTTTGAGCAGCATTGGTGCTGGGTATCTCGCCACAGAAAAAAACTATGGATTATCATTTTTATTATTATTATTATTATTATTATTATTATTATTATTATTATTATTATTATTATTATTATTTTATTATTATTATTATCATTATTATGGGCAGAGACTTCTTACACATCAGGGGTATGGCTATCAAAGACTTACAATGATCACTTGAAGCGAAAGTAAATAATGTGGTTTAAGAAAAACAGATCAACATTTATCGCAAAAAGTAACCTGTGGAAATACGTCTAGCATTATTTATGGGGGATAATAGCAAGGGATGATAATCCTCCGAAGGATAAAGGGTACTTTAACCCCTTGAATGCTGGTGACACATATGCTCGTCACTAAGATAAGACAGAACTTACAAGTCAGTTTGTTAGCCACAACTCTGTACTTGGAATTTTTCCTCTTTGATTTGCATTACTTTTGCTAAGCAGAATTAGTGACACCATTGATAAGTACATAAGACATAATGAAAACTCATTCCCCCCTAATCTCATTTCGCCAAGATTCAGCAGTCAAGGGGTTGACAAGAATCTAACAAATATAAACAACTGGACTGGACACTGTATCATTAATCAGAAGGGATGGTGCAAGACATTAAAAAATCAAAATGATCTTCATAATCCCTACTTTTGTTTTACAATGACACATTTTTCAAAACTTTTCAAATCTTCCTTTTGGTAAACTCTTTCAAAACTGCAGAAGAGTGAGGCACGGTGTCTCTGTGTTTCAGGTGGACAGGGAAGAGTGCAGTGAAGGACAACCAGACGGCAAAGAACGAACAGACGCTGAAGAAGCATGTTCAGTCCGCCACCCACGACTTCGGCAACTTCGGCAACAACGTTGCTGACATGGCCAAACAGATTCGGCAGGAGACTGCTAAAAACAGATACGCTCTAAAAGATGATGCTCAGTACAAGCGAAACAACCTCAACAGTGCAGATGGTTCCAACAACGCCAAGGCAAAGAAGACAGCCTTCAACAAAGGGGACGATATGAACAACAACGTCAAGTATGTCTTCCAAAAGACATTCAAAAAGGCTTCTAGCGAGGCGGGGGGTTACGATGAGGAGAAGGGCAGGAACTCCACAAAGCTGAACCTCATCGACGAACACGAAAAAGATCGCAAACTTATCACGGGAAATTCTGAACAATCCCGACATCGATCCGGTCAAGAAAAGTCCACCCGGGACAACAAGTGGAAGTCAAACGCCTCACAGTCGCAGGCCCAGGAAGGCAAGTACGGTTCTGCCGACCGGAGAGAAGACCAGGCACGAGAAGACTCCAACGACCGCACTATTGATTACGGGCGGAAGGATTCTCGCTACGTAGAACAGGAGCGAGGCAAAGACGAAGCGGTGAGACTGGCCACAGACCTGGCCCGGAAGGAGGCAAGTTACGACAGTAAAGCCACAGCTGCAGCTGGCGCCGGTCGTTCTGTGGCCGACAACAAGTACTACGGCGGCAAGCAGAGCGGAAGTGCCCCTACTGCAGCAGGCAAGGGGGAGGTCTGGCCTGGCAGTTCAGCACAAGCCGTGTCCGGAGACAGGTCCCGTCACGAGGGAAGCGGGGGATCGATCAAATCTGGCTTCAACGAAAAAGCCGCCCAACATGAGAATGCAGACGAACTGGCATCAGCCAAAGCAGCCAGCAGTATCGCCGCCATCAATGACTATGAACGCAACAAGAATACACGGGCTTACGACCAGGTCCGTGGTCTGCAGGACAGAACCCGAGGAAAGTTCAAGACAGGTCAGAAGGACGCCACGTCCCGGGGGTTCTCAGAGAACGATGCCGAGGCCGCCAGATCCGCCGCACAATCAGACGCCAAGTCTGCAGCTGCCCACTCCGCTTCCAACCTGGAAACCAAGAAGAAGAATGATGACGCTGCTCTTCGCGACCGATCCTATTACAGGAAGATTCAGAACGACGGCAGTGAGAATTTCAGCGAACAGAAGAATTTTTTTCACAATAAAAAAGAAAGCGGTGATAATGACGAGAAACTCCAGTACGATAAAAGGAACCAGGCAAGGAAATATGGAGCTACCGACGAAGCGAAACTCTCCAACGAAAACAAATTCAATAATCTCCATGAAGACGGAAAGGCGTCCACCAATACAAGAGACTCCCAGGACATCACCGATCGTCATAGCAACCTGCACCTCGCCAACACAGCCCAACGAGGTGCCAAGAAATCCCACGACAGCCAGAACTCTAACGATGACACACAAGCTGCGTCAGCCACACACGGCTTCAACAAAGGCCTGGAGAAATCAGCGCAAGATGAGAGCCAATCACAAGCACTCAGCAAACGTGAACGCTTGCAAAACCACAACGACATGGAACAACGCTCTGCTAACGACAACAAAGACAGCGCCAAAGACGTCACGGCCAACGTCGAATACGTGCGTCCTACCGACGGTAAACCTCTCGGGGAGTTCAGCTCACGTGATCTCATCGACAGAGATGTGTTACGACTCTCCGAGGAGAAAGCCCTCAAAGAACACAACCTTCCCGACGTTGTGGTGCACATCAAGCCCATCGCCCCCCATCCCAAAGTGGAACCGCCCAAACGCATTGAGCCTATCCCTGCAGTGCCGGAGGTCCATCAAGTAAAAACCTACCACCCTCCGAAACACGCCAAGTCTGAGGTCAGCTACGACACAGGCCGGGTTGTTGACCAAAGCAGCTTTAACCAGCCCGTCTTCGGCCGTCTGGGCAGTCTGTCCATTTTCCGAGGACCGAGAAAGCCCTCCTTCAGTCTTAACCCAAAGTCCCCAGCGATCCGCGCGGGAGCTGCCCAAGGCGTTCAACCACCACAGAAGGCATCCAGTTCCGTCTTCGGACGCGGTCTCTTTGGTAGCTCTGCCCGGTTCAACCGCTTTGTTCGTGAAAGTTATGCCGGGTAATCAAGAAAATTGTCCATTAGTTGTATGTTATCACGATGTATATCATTTTATTGTCAACTGGGAAATGTTTTGGTACATTTAAGATTATATCATTGGTTTTAAGAATCTTTCTGCACATAAAGTTAAAAAAAAGGATTTGCAATTATTGATATTTCCAACAACAGTCATAATTTTGTTTATTCCTTTTCTTTTTCATTGTCGCCTGAAGTCGACCATTTAATAATCAAAACTTTGCTGGATGCGGATGATGATTGTAATGATGAAACGTTTCTGCAATCATACTAAGTTTTTCAGCAAACATCCGGTATTAACACACTCGTGTGTGGGTGGAAAATGTGTGAGGTAATAGATGCCATCATTTCGGAATCTTCCTTAGCATCGAAGACAACAACAGCGAAGCAATGCGTTTTTTTCACATGTCTCGACCAGCAATGTTTTGTTTCTTTACCGAAGAGACCATACATCTCCCTAAGTGCCTGTTGTTTTTTCAACCTCATTCAAAACGAATAGATTTATTTGTAAACAGAATCTTTTTTTTTTTTTTTTTTTTACATTTCCCTATTCAAACGAATATATTTGTAAACTGTTTCGTTTTTTATATTTACATATTCAAATTTCTATTTATTTTCATTCAATGAAACTACAGACACAGGTGTACTGATTCAAAAAGATATATTGTGTACTTGTTCTGGAATTTGACAATTACTTTTATATTGAAAGGCTGCATTCACAATGCCTGTGATTACTGATCATTTGAAACACAAGTGAAATTGTATGTCGCATTTTTGTAACAAATTAAATTGCACAACATGAACCCGTTGTTTTCTGCGGATGTGTGTACGTGCGTGCGTGCGTGCGCGTATGTGTATGTGTGTTGTTACTTTATTATTTGTTGTTTGTCAGTACAAAATAGCAACGGTAATGTATGTGTTGCATCATGCGCGTGCATGTGTGTGTGTGTGTGTGTGTGTGTGTGTGTGTGTGTGTGTGTGAATAGAATAGAATACTTTTTATTGTCATAAAACCTTAAAGTTTATAAGACACAATGAAACATAAACATGAGCATATTAAGAAGAGAAACATTCATGAACAAATTTCGCCAGCCTAGGCTTTGCATTTGGACGACATATATCGATTAGGATCTGTGTCTGTAAGTATTGTACTTTACACAATTGTCTAAAAGGTGAATCTCATCTTCTAAACTGTTACAAGTATCACACAGTCTTTGTTCTTTCGGTGTATTTTTATATCTTCCCTGTTCGATTTGTAAGTCATGTGTGTGTGTGTGTGTGTGTGTGTGTGTGTGTGTGTGTGTGTGTGTGATTACAATATGTAATTATCTGCACTTATATCCTTCTGCAACTTTCTCTGTGTTCAGACCGCTCACCCTTTCTGTCCAATGTATTACTCCTCTCTTCGTCTGTCTGTCTGTCTACCTGTCTGTCTGTCTGCCTTTCTCTCTGTCTCTATCTCTGTGTTTGTCTCTGTCTGTCTTTCTTTAACTGTCTGTCTGCCTGTTTGTTTTTGCCTCTGTTTGTCTCTCTGCCTGTCTGTCTCTGTGTGCCTGTCTGTCTGTCTGTCTGTCTCTCTCTCTCTCTCTCTCTCTCTCTCTCTCTCTCTCTCTCTGTGGGAATTCTGAGCGGCGAGTGAATGAAAGTCAAAAACGGAATAAATGGCTGTAAACAGCATCTGCATATACGGTTCTGGTTACGAGCATTGTATGAAAGAATCAAGGAATAAAAGGATCGCATGATTACACGAATTGCTTGCAACCCCGTCGTACATACATCACACATACCCTCATGCGTGCAGATGATAGCCTTACGCAAAATGTTCAGAGAAGTATTACGTTTGACGCTCAAAGTAACTGCACGACTGTACGTACTGATTCAGTGGTAGCCCAGTAATGCGACAGAGGAAAGAAAAAAAAAAGAGAACAAGAAGAAAACAAAAATAATAATAAATCAAAAACCCGAACAACGCCAAAAATAAGTGACTGTTGGACCTTTTAAAACGAAGTTAAAATCGATAAAAGTTGGTGTAAAATCAAAGGTACCTTAAGATGAAGATAAAAACAGGACGTTTCGAGTCTTCGACTCTTTGTCAAGTTTGTCTTTCTCTGCCTGTCTGTTGCTCTGTCTCTGTCTGTCTTTACAAAGGGTCTAAGACTCGAAACGTCGTGGGTTTTTTTCCCCCCCCCTGTATCTTAAGGTGCCTTTGATTTTACACCACCGTTTATTTTAATCCCGAACAACGGTCAAAGGGAGTAAACCGCAAAAAAGTGTTTCGCTGTGTCAGGAGAGAAGATTATCTCTCTTCGTTGAAGATGAATATGAGAAGCACTGTCAATGCGTGCTTAAAATTTGCCTCCATCCCCAGCACCACACCTAGCCTGCAAAATAAGAATGATAATAATGATGATGGTACTACTACTACTACAACTACTACTACTAATGATAATAATAATAAGAAGAAGAACAACAACAACACCAAATAAGTAGTAGTAGCAGTAGCAGTGGTAGTGGCAGCAGCAGAAGGGGAAGAAGCTTGTTGTTATGTGCTCTTGATGAAAACCCATGATTCCGTAGGATTCTTTTTTTTTTTCCCCCTTCTTCTTCTTTTTATTTATTAATTTTTTATCCTTTTTTTTTAATGAGAATAATTACTATTATCTTTCAAAAAAAAAAAAAAAAAAAAAAAAAAAAAAAAAAAAAAAAAAAAAAAAATCGAAAAAGACAAAAAAAGACGGATAATCGCATACTATTGGACGTAAATATTTTCAGATGCGTTCACATGCAAGAACTTGAAACAGTGGATGTATGTGTGTGTGTGTGTGTGTGTGAATGCTCAAAGATTAGCTGGACAAACGGAAACTGAAATGACTTGGGCACCATGATCAGTGTTGTCAGCCAGAACTTTATAAAACAACAACAAACAACTTTTTTTTTACTCGAAAGATACAGGTTTAAATGTAGATAACTGTTTTGTATTTGAAGCACATGCACACTAAGGTGATATACGAGACACACACACACACACACACACACACATATATATATATATATATATATATATATAGATATATATAGAGAGAGAGAGAGAGAGAGAGAGAGAGAGAGGAGGGGGGGGGGGGTTCTTATGACATGGGTGAATGCGTCATTATATTTTCGTCGCATAGCAAAACATTAGAATTATAACAAATACTGAAACAAAACAAAAAGAAAGTACTTACCTTGAAGAAAATGGAAGCAACCAACGGCCACCCAGCTGACACGTTATAATAACTCGGTTCATTCATCCATCCGTGAAACATATTCCATATTCCATCACTGGTTACAGAGAAAAAAATGTCACAAAATTTATCAAACCACGCAGTTTGTTACTGTGTCCGTAATTAACTATTACTGTGATTTTTGCCTAATCTTCAAAGATTCTGATATAACATGCTGAAGATATTTGTCCGTCTTTTCTTCAGTATCTATTTCAAAAGTCACACATTTATTTCTCAAATCTTCGGAAGATTTTCAATCGAACATAAATGATGAATTTCATCAACTGTGGGCATGGAGAATCTGTGAACGTACCTGGTTTAAACCATTCTTGTTTGCATTAAAGCCAACAGTTCTTAACCAAAATTGTGCAAGCATTGTACGATGCCATTTTTTCGTTATAACAGTTGTGATTTTTTCAACTTGGAATATACATTTAAACGAATGAAACCAGGTGCACATATACTTACTTCCCATGTCTGAGTGCCAATTTTGTTTAAATATATAAAACAGTTCATTTCAGTTCTGAAATAAAAAGTTTGCTGATACCCTATTTCCTGACAAAAATATACATTAGAATCCCAAATCAAGTTCTCAGTTTTCCTTTCTGTATTTGAGTTAACTTCACATCGTGTGCATCTTTACAAAGTCTACTTTGACTGAGAGCGATTTCAACAGTTTAAATCCACACAATACATTTCCTGTAAGAGAGAGCGACTGAGAAAGAGAGTGAGAGACAGACAGAGGCACAGAGAGATAAACAAAGAGGGACAGAGGGAGACAGAGACAGAGAGAAAAACAGAGAGACAGACAGAAAGAGACAGAGACACAGATAGAGACACAGAGAGAGAGAGTGACAGAGAGAGACATGGACAGAGAGAGACAGACAGAGGAAGACAGAATGAGAGGTGATCAGAAGCCTGTTTGTTTTATCAACACATCGGAAATGTAAAAAGAAGTAATGACATATCTTTTGCTCTGTTTATCTAGGGGAGAAAAGTAGATCATACCCGATTTTACCCCGCAAAACGGAGTTGTGTCAGCTACTGGCATACGGTCACTGAGATATATGTTAACATGAACGCCAAAACAGGTCACGCAACCAAGTAGCACAAGCTTTTCCTCCCTGACGGCACGCACTGGTCCGTGCGAAACGCTTTGCCGCACCACACAATTGAGAGCAAACTCAAAGAAGGCCCGCTTGCACCCGGCCACTCAATGAAACGAACAGCGCGATATTGTACGGGTTTAGCACATAGCTCTGTTCTGTCTGTTTCTGTCTGTCTGTCACTCACTTTCTGTGTCTCTGGCTGGCCGTCTCGTTGACTCTTTCTGTCTGTTTATTTAGAGAGGGGTGAAACAAGCAGAGAGAAGCTGCATTGACTCGCTGAGGAGAAAAAGCGCTACACGCAAGCCAAATTCTGTAAACCAAACAGCATCTACATATATATATGTCCCACACTGATGCAGTAGAGATTGCCACTCCAGCATCGGTCTACACAGCCACAGCAGGAAGTGCAATGCCCGGCAGTGACTACATTTCCGGTGCAGCCATCGTCTCTCGAGACGGAAAGAGGCCGACGTGTTAGTCAGCTCGTTAGTTAGTCAGCCAGTGTTTTGAGACCTGCAACCACAAAGTACAGGAGGGAAATCTACTGGATTACAGACAATCACTGGCTTTCTGTCCTTGCCACAGCTTAGAGGTAAGTATGCAAACACACACACACACACACACACCACACACACACACACACACAGACACAGACACCACACACACACACACACACACACACAACACTGGGACCTAAGGGAAATAACTTTGATCACGTTTTCTCAGTGTCGCAGAAGACGTTTCAAGACTGGCACGTTTGTCGTCTGTTCGAAGCGGAGGTTTCTTTTGTGCCTAAATTCGAATGACTGAAGCACTCTTGTGAATGTAAAATCTTCCATTCAAATAATTGACATCAAACGTATTATACTGCCATGTGCTCCTTCTGACAGAAGTTTGAACAGGCGCAGAGGAACAGAAGAAACCCCACGAAAGTGTCTCGGCAGCCGCGTGCATGAAGTGCTTGGCGTCTGCTCGTCAGTGACTGAAAGGTAAGCTATAAGCGTCGGTTATGATTTGTTATACTAACAATGAGTAAGGTAATAATGATGAGTAATAGTAATGATACGAAGAAGGAGAAGAAGAAAAAGAAGACTGAAGAAGAATACATCGGAAAGCGCTTTCAAAACTGTCGAAGAGCTTTACAGTAACTGAGCATGACAGGTACAAACCACACGAGAACTCTCTCTCTCTCTCTCTCTCTCTCACACGAAAAAGTTTGCAAGCGCGTGCACTGACACATACATACACACGAGGGCGGCGCGCGCGCACAGTGACAATACACGCGAGCAAGCACGCACTGCACACACGCACATGCACGCAAATACGCACAGGCATGGATTAGTAATATCCCCTCCACCCAGTTCCACACATTATATCATTTTATGATAAGCAACTAATTTTTAACAGGTAGACAAAGAAACTTGCATGCAAGCAGACATACAGGCACGCAGCAGGCCAGTACGTGCACAGACTAAAAGGGACAGGCAAAATGGCATACATAGACAGATAGATAGACACATATACAGGTGTACAACCATATTGGTACACACAAATCTTACCTGACTACGTGTACGTAATAAAGAGAACGCAGCCATGCGGAACATGCTAGGGAAGGACTGGTTTAGTGACAGGTTGCGAGTCAGTTTTGGACGCCCGGTGCACATCTTTCATTATCGTCATGGTCCAACGCACAGCTGACTTTCACCGCCATACAGCGATTTGTTCCCAGTGGTAGCGCGCGCGCACACACACACACACACACACACACACACACACAACGGCACACACACACACACACACACACACACACACACACACACACACACACACACACACACACACACACACACACACACACACACCGTCACCCTTACTGCTTTCACATATCCTTCATACCCCAAAGGGTGTTAAACAGTTAAAATAATTTTGATTCTTGAAAAGTTGTTTAAAAATCAAAACTGGAATGCGGAGCAATAACGTTCTCGCCTCCATCCCAACTTATGTCCACAACGTGAAGAACACACATCCCAGTCTATGCAGTTCTTCTTGCACTGCTTCCACGGTGATTTTCACTTGTCATTTCCCATTCATGTCCGTGTCTGTGACGTACTTGTGTCAAAGTCTTCGGTGTCGGAAAATTCATCTTGTCTGTATTTGAACTGATTTTTTTTTTTTTTATAACCCTTGTACACAAGGTTATATTTCACTTGGATTTTGACATTTCACATAGTGTGATTCAACATTCAAAGAGCAAACATTGTCCATCAATGAACATTAAAAAATCAGCACCTTGTTGAGACAGAAGGGTTATTTTTTTAACTGTGATAAATTTTAAGTTAAAACAACAACAAAATCATCTGTCTAATGATCATGTGTAGAAGATGAATGAATAGATAGGCGATGGACAGACAGTGTTTATATTAATAAATAGATACATACACGAATGATTATGATAATATTTATAATAGTATGATAATAAGGATAACAATAACAAATAAAGAATTACAAGAAAAAAATATAAAAGTGAAAGTGATACCAAATGTCACATCATGGCATGTATTCATAATGACAAAGCTTCAAGGAGCACCAAAGTTTTTATGAAGTGTTATTGATTTTCATTTTGTTCGATGTTCTATTACCAACACAGAGTATGGTAGCCATTTCTTTAAAACAAAATCACAGTAACTCATTTCCATTGTGTGTACATGCTTTTCTAACTTGTATCTATGCTTGAGGTCAATGAGGAATGCTTGCAGATTTGGTTTTATTTGATTGATCCTACTCCCGTGTATAAAACATTTTGCCCACAATAACATTAAATCAAAAGTATCATCCGTTTTATTTTCACCATCAGTTCCAAACAGTGCCAATTCAAAGTTCAATGACAGTCGTTCACAGTTATGACATTTCTCTCTCAGTAACTTATTGAAGTCCTGCCAAAATGTTTGCGAAACTGCACAAAACCATAAATAATGTTGCACTGTGTCTTTTTCAAAATAACAAAACTTACATTTGTCATCATCAGCTACACCCATGTTTTTTAGAACAATATTTGACACTAAAATTTTATGACATAGTCTAAGCTGAAACCATATCACCTTTACTTCTTTGATTCTATTTATCTTTTTCAATGTTTTCTTCCGGTCAGTCTGAGTACCTAACCTATTTTCCCATTTCATTAAAGCTTTCATACAGAAAAAACAAAACAAAAAACAAAACAAACAAACAAACAAAAAAAACCACAACAAAAAACGTTTTTCTCCAAAATTATATCGTAATAAATCTGTGTTCCCTTCTTTACCTTACAAATGGTTTCTAACTATTACTATTCTTACTATTTTCATTGTTTTGATGACTCTCTAATACTACGTTTCTTTTTCTAGCGTATTCTTAGATTGATTGAATGCAACTAAGGTAATTTAGGTAATTCGTTCTTATTCCCCACTTCTTCAAAAAGCCTTCCTGCCTTAAATCTGACAGTTCTCATCCAGAATATCACGCACGTAAAATGCCTTTTTTGCTATTCAGTTTTTAAAGTGAAAAGGATTTTTGTCGATTCTAAATTTAGCATCGAGAAAGATAGGTTCAGCTAATAACTCTTTGTTATTATCCTGTTCAGTGTGTGTGTTGAAATTGTCATAAGCCTTCATAGCGCCTTTCAAAAAGTTATAATTATCTTTTAAGAACCTCTTGGAGCCATAACAGTTTAACATAGCTATTTCCGCGCAAGTGGTTTGTATTATTCTTTTCCATTTGAAATTTCCTACAAAGAGTTTCTTTCCCCAAGACAGTTTCAGTGCTTGTATAAATGCGTTTATGTTTGGTAATCCAATGCCCCCATTTTCAGTACTGTGAACTGAGTGAATTCGTTTTATTTTGTCCGGCTTCATGTCCCATACAAATTCCAAACACCTATTCTGATGCTTTTTAATTTCACTGTCTGGTGGGTTTAGTAGCAACATCCACAGTTACACTCCCTTTGAAAGTATGAGGGATTTTAATATGGCTACCCTTCCTAGTGGTGTACACGATCGTTTGGACCAAATTTTGAATAAATTTCTAACTTCCATTAATTTGTCTTCTGCGTTAGATTCTGTCAAGTGTAATAGATCATTCACAAACCAAAGACCGAGGATTTTAAATTTCATAGGATTCCAGTTCATACGTATTTCTGTTAAATAATTTACATTTGAATTCTTATTTCTACCTAACCATACATTAACTGTTTTTTCCCACATTTAATTTTAAACTTTTGAAATTTCTTCAAAAGAATTTAATGTATCAAATAACTTTTTGTAAGATTTTCTATCTTTTTTTCCTTTTTTGTCCCTTATTATCTTTTTGATTTTGAAATAAAATTGATTGTTCAGTAATATGGCTACTCCTCTCGATCTACTGTTATTCGAGGAAAATACACATTCATAACGCCATTCAGTTCTAATCTGTTGCTCTAATTTCTTAGTGAAGTGTGTATCCTGTAATAAATACACTGAACAGTTTTTTTCTGTCTTAAAGGTTGAAATACATCTCTTCTTTCTTGGAAGATACCTCGACCTTGGCAGTTGAGAGATGATATTACGAAGCTACTCACTGCTAGGTAGCTTGTCTGGTATAATACTGATGCTTCGTATTTTCATTGTGTATTTTTCAGATATGCCGTGTTTATCCTTATCGTGACGTAAAGCATAAGTTTGACAAAAAGAAATATTATCAAATATAAACTGTGAAACGTACGTAACTTGGAAAAATAAGAAGAAAGTATATTGAAAGTGAAAAAACATTCTTCTGCGGATGGGTTTCGCTGGGCATTTAGCACATGGAAACACAAGTACTGTCGTGGATACCCCAAAAACAGATTTGAAGAAAAATCACCATCGTCATCCGTGAATTAGTAACATATACATAAACCAGTTCACCGATGCACTGTTACTTACGTATACATGTAGAAGTCATAGACCACATGGACTGAAGTAAACCCTTGTAACTTTCTCCGGAGACATAAATATTGCAGGAAGAAAAACAACAACAACAACAAACACAAAGTAGCAATACAGCTTCTATTTCTTTTTTTTTTTCAAATATCTACATATATTCCAAAAAGACAACACCGAAAAGCAAACCAGAAAGGAAATGTGGTCTTCGCAGCGATCAACCAAGGGCCGCAACACTCCCCAACCTTCCCCCTCGCCAATGTACTGCCCCCCCCCTCCCCCCCTCCCTCTTCCCCTCCCCCGCCCCGCAGTGGACAGCAGAGGGGGGCGGGGAAAATCAGTGCTTGTGCGCGACAAAAAAAAAAAAAAAAAAAAAAAAAAAATCAAAAAACAATGAAACAACAACAACAAAAAACCCGTGCACTTCGTGACCAGATGAGAGCACCTAAGCTGATTCATGACACCAATCTGTCCTCCATGTACTCATCCATCCAAACCTATGTCCTTGGATTTTTCGTTATCGGTACAACTGTACTTTTAGCATAAAAACTGTGTGCATTTCTGTATGTTTGTAGACTGGTATTTTGCTCCATGTTAACGCTATCGTAAACCCGCGGAGTATTGCATATTGTTACGCACACGCAACCGCTGATAATACTCATGTGCATGTTAAGAAAGAAAAAAAAATCATTAAAGTGACAACAGCAAGTTTACTAGCAATGTATTTGGAGTGATGCATCGCATTAACAACAACACGTGTTTATCAACATCATCAAGACATACACAAAAAGTACGTCATTAATTATAGTGGTTTTAGCTGTCTAATTGAAACCAGTTTCAGTTTCACTGTCTGAAGGAGGTGCCACCGCGCTAGGACAAATCCATACACGTCACACCACGTCCGCCAGGCAGATGCCCAACCCAACGCGCCTGAATGCATGATACATATATATATATATATATATATATATATATATATATATATATATATATATATATATATATATATATCTATCTTTGCTATGACCTGATTTGACGCTGTGACAATCAAGAATGACAAAATGTTCACAGACACACGCACACTCATCACCCCTGCCCCCCGCCGCACACACACACACTGATGCACGCACATGCTCACTCACCCACAGGCACGCACACCGACACACCCACACAGTCGCACGCACGCATGTGAACACCCTCACACACACACACACACACAAAACAAAACAAAACACAAACACACACACACACACACACACACACACACACACACTTGCGCACACACACACGCATGCTCGCATGCACACACAATACATACCCACAAAATATGAAGAAAAAAACAAAACAAAATCACAATTATCGATTCTAGAACATTTCCAATAGTTCACCCAAAGCGCACAATTGGCTTCATGACACAAATACCAAGAAAGAGAGAGAGAGAGAGAAGTTGAAATGAACGCGATACCATCAGTAGGTTTCAGTATTCATGTATCAATTACACACGACGCACATACCGATTTCACACATTACACGTACCTCTTCCGACTCTGTTATTCACATTGAGTCAAACTGTATTCATTCAGAATTCAGTCTTCAGTTGTCTTCTCCATCACACTCTGCCACACCCAAACACATGCTTCCTTAAAAATAACACTAACGATAAAATAAAGAAATGAATAAGTTCGAAAGAAAACACACACACACACACACACACACACACACAAAACAAAACACTTGAAATCACGAAAGTGAGAGCAGCCAGCTGACCAACAGTGTATATGGAGATACGGACTGATACCTCACCTATAGTCAGTCTATATTATGTCGCCGTTGTTGACATTTTTGACTCACTTGTATAAACAAAGTGAGTATGTTTTAACCCGGTGTTCGGTTGTCTGTATGTGTGTGTGCGTGTGTCCGTGTGTCTGTGTGTCCTTGGTAAACTTTAACATTGACATTTTCTCTGCAAATACTTTGTCAGTTGACACCAAATTTGGCACAAAAATAGGAAAAAATCAGTTCTTTCCATTCATCTTGTTTAAAACAATATTGCACCTCTGGGATGGGCACAAAAAAAAGAAGAAAAAAAAGAAGCCTAATTATATGCAAACTGCATTTACTGTTATATTTATATTTTTTGTATTCTCTAAACTTGGCACTTTGACCTCTTATTCTGACACAACAACAAGAGGAGTCATTATTGTCTTCTTTTTTTGTTGTTGTTCAAACAGGAACTTCTTTTGCTAAGCATGGATTTTTATTTATTTTGCAAACGTTTTGATGCAGATAGTAAAAAAGGGAAATTACTCTGTAATTAATGCTAGGGACTTAATTTATCACAAGTGAGTCGAAGGCCTTGCCTCTCTTGTTTTTTATGCGCCTTTGCCCACCGATCTAGAATTCAGATGATGTTAAAAAAAAACATATCGGCGAAATTGTCGAGGGCTTGTATACACCTTTGCAATGTCGTAATGACAATCGGATAATTAGATAACGCGCTCCTAATTAATTTTGGAGAGAGTTTGGAAAGGCGACTGCGGCCCCTGAACTGATGTATTGATCGGCGCACAGAGGCGCCGTGGCAAAATCAGGCGTTGGACTTCAGATCACCAGTGATCACTGTTGGAGGCCCCCTTTCGGCTTGGTGTTGTGTCCATGGGGAAAGCAGGGGTGTTGGTTTTTCCCTTTTCCTTCCTCCATCTGGGTGTGAAGAGGCACCTGACTTCGGTGAGAACACGGTTAAACTGGCGGGTGGAGAGGAATAGGTCTCGCTTTCCTTTGCCGAACCCTAAACACAGTGGACATGAATTCACTGCTGCAATGGCCGTAAAAAGCTATTGCACCTTAACCTTTTCACCATTGTGTGAGTTTTTATTTCAAGAGGACGCTTGCTCTGTCTGGCTCTGTTATCAATAGGGAGACATAGTAGTCTGTTTCATGGAGTCCTGTTCTGCACATGTTGAACCAGAACCACGTAATACAGCTGAATTTATTCGAAACAAGTGCAGGGTTTCTGCT
>NC_134882.1:48614817-48654817 GCF_041734735.1 Babylonia areolata | reverse complement strand
GGGCTAGAATTTGATTATTTGTGCAGGGTGTCTTGTACAAGTTACATCCCCATTCTCTCAGCCAATAGGGCTTTAGGACAGTGGACGTTCTTCAGGTTACCCCACGTGAATAATGTTCGCCGTGTCTCCCAGTGGTGGAGAATCAATTCAAATCTCCCCGAACGCCGATCCAGATCATCGACAGAATGTGATCGACTGATCCTTGTGGAAACAGATTTGAACTTGATGGCAGTCCGTAGAACGCATAACTCAGCAAGAGCGGATCACTTGTCTATTTTGCTAATTTATCCCAGATTTTGTTGTAAAAAGTTGGGGGTGGGGGTGGGGGTAATCTTTGATCCTTATCCATAGGACAGCCATCAAAATCTGTTCTCTCTCTCTCTCTCTCTCTATATATATATATATATATATATCAACAAAATAATGATAGCGCAGCATCATGACATCGACATATATATTCTATGTGTTTTGTTAAATAGATACTTTAGTAAGTTATCTCATATCAGCACAAGAACCCCTCCAGAGTTCATTCCGTGTATTTTTTCTGTTCTTATAAAAAGTCGAAACCACGGACATCTACAGATTAATTATCATCTGATTCAAGTCAGCTAAGAAACAGGGCAGAATGTGATGGTAACTGTAGCATCCACAAGAAACACCGGGTGGATTTCCATGCAGCTTTGATGACATGGCAATAAGATATGTTTTGAAATAACAACATTCAAATGTGAAAATAAACGCTTTAACTGAACGTCTACAATCACGAATGTGAAACTAAAGACTTTGACTAAATGTCTACAATTACAAATGTGAAAATAAAGACAGACTAAATATCTACAATCACAAATGTGAACATAAAGACTGACTGAATGTCAACAATCACAAATGTGAAACTGGAGATTGACTAAATGTCAACAATCGCAAGCATGAAAATAAAGAGTGACTAAATGTATAGAATCACAACGGGACATAAACAAATCAAACCTCTTCTACTGTTTCTTAGTGTTTTTGTTTTTTTTGTTTTTTCGCAGCAAGGGGTGGAGGAAGACTCACCGCTGGATGTTTAATTGCATTTTTTCTGAAAGAAGAATCACCAGTGAATGTTGAGTTATTTTTTTCACGGCGCAGACTTACGCGGTGAACAAGCAGACCTCAGGTTCCGCCAGCACGGCCACAGCCATCCTGAGCGGCGTGAAGACCAACTATGCCGTGCTGGGCGTGGACAGCCGTGTTGCACGTGGCAGCTGCTCCGACATGCAGAACGCAGACTATCACACTGACTCCATGCTGCATTGGTCGCATGCTGCCGGTACATTGGCGCAGGGGATAAGTTGTGTTGATGAAGCAAGGGTGTGTGTGTGGACGGTGCATGTGCTGTTTCTGTGTGTGTGTGGTCGTGAGTGTGTGTGGTGTGTGTATACGATGTGTGTGTGTGTGTGCGTTTCAGTGTGTGTTGTACACGTGTTAAACGTGTGTGTGTGATATGGAGATAACATGTAGGTATACGTAACTGTATTGAAATGTATTTATATGCATTGTGTTGTGTAGTATGTGTTTTGTTTCATCATAGGCAACAACGATTCTTGGTTTTGGTTTCTGTCATTGTTTATGTAGTTTTTACAGTACAAAGTTGAGTGTTTGTGTGATGTCTTGCTTTCGCTGAATGGATACAAACACTACTGTTTGATACGATCAGACAACAACGGGGAATCTCCTCAGGCGTACGGATCTGACATCTCTCTGTAAAGTGCTGACGTCTGGTGGTGTGTGTCCATTGAGATCGATGATGACCATCGTTGTCATCCAGCTGGGGGATGGGGGGAGGGTGGTGGTGTGTGTGTGGGGGGGATACTCATGAATCTGTCTGTGAATGAGCAGATGGCTGAATAGTCCAATCTGCGCACGAAATGTTCGCTGACAGTTGGGGCAGACAAAGATAGGCATATCATTGTCAGGGAGCTTGTTTGCCCGTCACTTTCTGGCCTGCCTCTTCTGAACAGCTACAGCAGTCCTGTTGGCCTCGCACAACTTGGCGCCTTTGTGCACAGCAGCGCGCCATTGTCACGGTCCACTGCAGATTCCTCCCAGGAGTCAGGGTTGATATCAGACGCTTTCAGAGAGACTTTCAGAGTTATCTCTGAAGCGCTTCTTCTGGCCTCTGTGTGATCTCTTCCCTTGTTGCAGCTCGCCATAGAAGAGCCTTTTGGGCAGCCGATGGTCTGGCATGCGCGCCACGTGTCCAGCTCAGCGAAGCTGGGACTGCATCAGGATGGTGAAGATGCTGGGAAGGGTGGTTTTGCAAGCACCTCCGTGTCTGGGGTCCTGTCTTGCCACTTGATGTTCAGTAGCTTCCTGAGGCATGTTGTGTGGAAGTGGTTCAGCTTCTTGGCACACTGTCCAAGTTTAGCAGGCGTACAGTAGTGTGGGGAGAACTACTGCTCTGTAGACCTTTAGCTTGGTCTCAAGACCAATGCCTCTTCTGTTCCAGACATTTGCATAGAGTTTACCAAAGATTGCGCTTGCTCTTGCAATCCTGGCGTTCACTTCATCGTCGATGGTCGCATTTCGTGACAGTGTGCTGCCAGGGTATGTGAACCGCTCCACCGCACTGAGTCTCTGACCGTTGACTGTGATGTTGGGCTCAACGTGGGGTTTCCCTGGGGCTGGCTGATGGAGAACTTCAGTTTTCCTCGTGCTGATGGTAAGGCCGAAGTTCCTGCTGGCAGTGGCAAACTTGTCGACGCTGAGTTCCATGTCAGCTTCAGATCCAGCGTTGAGGGCACAATCATCAGCAAACAAAAAGTCTCTGATGATGTCTGTCATGACCTTCGTTTTTGCTTGAAGCCTTCTGAGGTTAAACAGCTTGTCATCTGTTTGGTACTTTAGGCCGATTCCAACATCGCCATCTCTGAAGGCATCAGTAAGCATTGCAGAGAACATGAGGCTGAACAGTGTTGGAGGTAGGACGCAGCCTTGCTTGACACCATTTGTGACAGGAAAAGGAGCAGATGTTTCGCCATTGTCCTGAACTCGAGCCTGCATGCCTTCATGGAACTGGCTGACCATGATTTTCCACAGTCCTTCTCTACTCACGGTGTCGAAGGCCTTAGTGAGGTCGATATAGGTGGAGAACAGATCAGCATTTTACTCCTGACATTTCTCTTGCAGCTGCCTTGCAGCAAACACCATGTCGGTGGTTCCGCGCTCTTTCCGGAATCCACATTGTCTCTCAGGCAAATGACATTGGTCAAGGTGTGCTGTGAGGTGATTTAGTAGGATCCTGGCAAGTATCTTGCCTGTGATGGAGAGCAAGGAAATGCCCCGATGGTTATCACAGGCTTGCCGGTTCCCCTTTCACTTGTACAAGTGAATGGTAGATGCATCTTTGAAATCCTGGGGGATCGTCTCTTCTTTTCACATGAGTGAGTACAGCTGATGGAGCTTCTCAGTCAGCACAGTGCCTCCATCCTTGTAGACCTCTGCTGGTATGGAGTCTCAGCCAGGTGCTTTGCCACTGGATAGCAGACGGATTGTTTCTGGGTCTCAAGAAGTGTTGGCGGATCATCCAGTGCTTCGTTGATGACGACTTGTGGGAGACGGTCTATGGCTTCATCATTTATGGAGGAAGGGTGATTTAAGACACTGTTGAAGTGCTCAGCCCAGCGTTCGAGAATTTTCTCCTTCTCGGTGATCAAGGTATTCCCATCTGCACTGAGGAGGGGGGATGATCCTGAGGATGTAGGACCGTAGACTTCTTTTAAGGCATCATAGAACCTCTTCATATCGTGCCTGTCAGCATATCCCTGGATCTCATCAGCTTTGTCACTCAGCCACTTATCCTGCATCTGACGTAACTTTTGCTGAACAGTCCTGCGGATGGCATTGTATGCATCCTTTTTTGATGTGGTAAACAGTTTAATTTGTACAGTATGCTGGTCGTTGCTTTCAGGCAAGTCCACCGGTGTGATCACCAACGTCCGGATCACCCACGCCACTCCTGCCGCGGCCTACGCTCACAGTCCTGACCGGTTCTGGGAGACAGATAAAGACATGCCCCCCACGTGCCCCGGGGTCAAGGACATCGCATACCAGCTGTTGAAGAACAACTCCATCCAGGTGATCTTATTTCTTTGTTTATCTATTTATTCGTTCTGTTAGTTTATTTATTTGTCTGTTTATTTGTTTATGTTTTTATTTATAAATTATCCATTCATCTATTTATTTCAACATGTGTTTATTTATTTGTTTATATATTTATTGAGGCCAGCGCGTTGGGTTGGTTTGTGTTGTTTTGGCTTTATTATGTTACTAGACGTCAGGTCAGGTCATGTGGGTCAGGTCAGGTCATTAGATCTGCTATTGTTTATTTCTTCATTTATCAAATTTATTTATACATATTGCTACGGCGTGTATTTTTGAAGCTCTGTGCACTTTAAAGAGAGTAGAGTAGGCCTCCTTCGGTCATGGCTGACCATGGATAGAGTATATCCGACCTAATGTCTAATTGGGCTGTCTGCTTGGACCAAGCAGCCTCGCCTGTGACTGTAGAGACCGATGCGAGAGAAACAGTCTCTGTCGCAGCGGTCACATGTGTAAGCTGATGCTGGTCTGTTGGCTGCCGTCCCTTTTCTGCTGCAGCAGCTGACAGTTTGTCCTCACCAATCCGTAGCTGATTCTTGAGAGTGCTTCTCCATCTGTTGCGGTCAACTGCAAGGTCCTCCCACGACTCAGTGTTGATCTCAGGCGCCTTCATGTCACGTTTGCAAACTTTTTTGTATCTCAGCTGTGGGCGGCCGATGCTTCTCTGCCCCGAGGCGAGCCCTCATAAAGGATGTCTTTTGGGATGCGACTATCTTCCATGCGGCGAACGTGGCCCAGCCAGCGCAGCCGACGCTGTCTCAGCATGGTATACAGGGTCAGGAGGCCAGCGCGAGTCAGGACTTCAGTGTTTGTCACCTTGTCTTGCCAGGAGATGCCGAGTATGCGCCGTAGGCTTCTCAGGTGGAAGGTATTGAGCCTTTTCTCCTGACCAGCTTGTGTGGTCCACGCCTCACTGCCATACAGCAAGGTGCTGAGGATGCAGGTGTTGTATACAGCCATCCTTGTCTTCGTGGTCAGCTTGGGATTTGTCCACACTCTTTGTGTGAGGCAGGCTAGCGTTGATCCTCTTGTCGATCTCGGTGTCAAGGGAGAGGTTGTCGGTGATGGTGGATCCAAGGTAAGTGAATTGATTGATGGCTTCAAGCTCGTAGTCATCAATGGTGATGGCTGGTGGAGATGGCGTGTCTTGGCCTAGGACGTTTGTCTTCTTGAGACTGATGGTCAGACCGAAATCTTTGCAGGCCTGGGAGAAGCGGTCCATCAATGACTGCAAGTTCCGCTGGGTGTGGGTCACAACTGCGGCATCGTCGGCAAAAAGCATGTCTCTGATGAGGGCTTCGCGGACTTTTGTCCTTGCTCTGAGGCGGGCGAGATTGAAGAGCCTGCCATTTGATCTGGTCCGCAGGTAGATTTCTTCTTGCGCTGTGCTGAACGCATGCTTCAGGAGAAGAGCAAAGGAGATTCCAAATAGGGTGGGGGCGATTACACAGCCTTGTTTGACACCGCTGCGTACGTCGAAGGGCTTGGAGAGGTTACCATTGAACTGCACCGTCCCTTTCATGTTGGAGTGGAAGGACTCAATCAAGCTGTGCAGTTTGGGGGGGGGGGGGGGGGGGGGGGGGGGGGGGGGGGGGGGGGCAGCCGATCATTTCGAAGAGCCATGAAAAAGCCGTCTCTGCTGACTAGGTCAAAGGCCTTGGTGAGGTCAATGAATGCGACATACAGGGGCATCCTCTGCTCTCTGCACTTCTCCTGGATTTGGCGAAGGGAGAAGTTCCTGTCTACCGTGGATCTCTGTGCTCGGAAACCGCACTGTGGTTCCGGATAAACGCGTTCGGCCAGTTTCTGTATGCGAATTAAGAGGACCCGAGTGTAGACTTTGCATACAATGCTGAGAAGCGAGATGGCTCTATAATTGTTGCAGTCGCTCCGTTCGCCCTTGTTTTTGTAGAGGGTGATGATCTTGGCGTCCCTCATGTCCTGCGGTACAGCTCCCTCTTTCCAGCACTGACAGAGGACTGTGTGCAGAGGATGCAGAAGAGTAGTCTTGCAGTGTCAAGTTCTTCCATGACCGGCATGCACTTGATGGCATCGAGGGCTGAGTGGGACACCATGTTTTCTGTGGAGTAGAGGTCGGAGAAGTGTTCCGCACATCTCTCCATCTGCTGGCTAGGATCGTTGATTACTTCCCCTGTGGAGGATTTGAGGGGGGCAGTCTTTCTCTGTGTTGGTCCCAGTGCCTTCTTGATGCCATCATACATCTCTCGGATGTTGCCTCTTTCAGCAGCATTCTGTATCTCTTCGCTGAGCTCTGTCCAGTACTCATTTGCACATCGCCTGGCGTTAAGCTGAACCTTACTTCTGGCGGCCCTGAGGATTTGCAGGTTCTTCTCACTGGGTGACTGTTTGTACTCGGTGAGTGCAGCACGCTTGGCCTCAATACTGGGAGTCATCTCTGATGATTTGGTCTCAAACCAGTCGTGAGACTTCGCGGTTTTCTTCCCAAAGGTGGCCATAGCAATGTGGTGCATGTGTCTCGTAGCCTCTCCCATCTTTCTGTGGCAGAGTCCCTGGGCTGCAATGCATCGAATTATCTCCCAAAGGCCTCTGCGAACTGTTCTACAAGGTCTGGCTGAGACATCTTGCTGACGTCAATGCGAGAGTTCCCTTGTTTCTTTGAGCAGTGGAACTTTTGTGGTTGCAGTCTGATCTTGCAGCATACCAGAGAGTAGGTCCATGTCGCAGTCTGCGCTGTGGTAAGAGCGAGTGTGGAGAAGGTTTTTGATGGCAGCTCGTCTTACTAGGATCAGATCCAGTTGGTGCCAATGTTTTGAGCGCGGGTGCCTCCAGGAGACTTTGTGTTGGGGCTTCGTCTTGAAGAAGGAGTTGGCGATGCACAGTTCATGGCAGGTACAAAACTCAAGTAGTTGCTGTCCATTCTCATTCATTTTCCCCACTCCAAAGGAACCGAGACAGGAAGGCCACGAATCGTTGTCTGCACCCACTCTGGCATTGAAGTCGCCCAGGAGAACAAGTTATTCTGTCCTGGGGAAGTTCCTTATGCACTTTACAATAACACTGAAAAAAACATTCACTCAAACATCCCCACACAAACATACACATACAATTTAAAACATAGTGGACAATTATTAAAAGAGATTGTGTCATTATGCGAAAATCAAATAATGGATCAGAAGACTAGAAATTATTATTGCAATAACAACAACAAAAATACAGACAATTTGAAGATGCACACGTGCACATACCGACATACACAAGCGCCCACGCACGCATGCACACACACACACACACACACACACACACACACACACACACACACACACACACACACACATTACACACACCACCACCACCAACAACAACAACAACAACAAACATATTAAAACATCTGCATACGGTCAAGTCTGAGGATGCATTTCTGTTCGCTACATTCGCTCAAACCATTTCTCTGGCTAGAATTCACTACAGGCCCTGATTTAGTTCTCGGTGCCTTCTGTGCAGGTGATTTTAGGAGGAGGCAGAAAGGTCTTCTACAATCGTAAAGATGGCCACAATCTTACGGAGGTGAGTATAAAATTGATATGTAAAACGAACTGTCTATGAATATTCTAGTCTCTGACACATAGTACATTAGACATGATATGGTTTTGTAGTCAAAAAGAGAAATATTAGTTTTTTTCTGTTCGTCTGGTGCTTTCCCAGTCATTTGTGTCATGTATTCTGTAACAGAATGTTTTCTTTTTCTTTTTAGCCTCTCTCTCTCTCTCTCTCTCTCTCTCTCTCTCTCTCTCTCTCTCTCTCTCTCTCTCTCTCTCTCTCTCTCTCTCTCTCTGTGTGTGTGTGTGTGTGTGTGTGTGTGTGTGTGCAGGGATGGTGGTTACCAATTGTATACTTTTGGTTTTGTGTTGAACAGTTATATGGAACAGACCCTTCACAGGGTCGAGTCCCGATGGATAAAGCA
This sequence comes from Babylonia areolata, assembly GCF_041734735.1. Taxonomy (NCBI): domain Eukaryota; kingdom Metazoa; phylum Mollusca; class Gastropoda; order Neogastropoda; family Buccinidae; genus Babylonia; species Babylonia areolata. Next base: position 48,646,734 of record NC_134882.1, on the reverse strand, counting down.
CATAATTGCTTATTAATCCTATCATCATCGAATTATATCATATATTCTCTCTCTCTCTCTCTCTCTCTCTCTCTCTCTCTCTCTCTCTCTTACTCCTCTTTCCCTCTCCATCTCTTAAACGCACACGGGTTGTTGTTATGGTTATGGGTATACGCGCATGTGTATGTATGTGTATGTGTGTGTGTGTGTGTGTGTGTGTGTGTGTGTGTGTGTGTGTGTGTGTGTGTGTGTGTGTGTGTGTGCGTGTGTGTGTTATGCACGCGATCTCATGTTTATTTTGTCTGATAGATAAATTGTTCAGATGCAACAAGCGCAGTTATTTTGCACCAAACTGGTAAGATTCCGAGCCAGTCAGTCTGATCTGCATTTGTTACGATACTTTCCACAGGAATGGCTGTCAGACTTGCGACAAAGGGGCGTGGCTGCCAAATACGTACGGAGTGCCTCCGAGTTCAGAGCAGTCTCTGCAAGTGATACAGATTACCTGCTGGGTACGTCTGTGACTGTAGAATATATCCATATCAAATTATTCCATTGCACTGTATTGTAATGTATTCCATTGTATTGCGTTGCGCTGTAATTACTTTTTGTCACGACATATCTCTGTGTAAAATTCGGGCTGCGGTCCTCAGGTAGAGCCCATCGCCACTGTGAAGCACGCCCATCTTTTTATCGATTAATCCAAATTTTGTACTGTCAAAGTGGATTTTTCTACAGAATTTTGCCAGGGATAACCCTTTCGTCGCTATGATATCTTTTACATCCGGAAAGTGCAGTTTGCACACAGGACCTCGAAAGACTAGCACCCAGACCACTAGACGCGGGGGGGGGGACGCGGGGGGGGGTTATCCCGGTCCTGTATGAAACGCGAATAACTCCACTACACTGTATTTCACTACACTACAATACACTGCACAACACTACCGCATGTACTGCGCTATACTTCACCACAGCCAACGACACTCTATTACACTGCATTGCGCTACGCTGCGACTGAACTGCATTCTACTGTACTACACTACGCAAATCTAAACCACACTACATGTGACCACACTCCACAGCACTAGACTACGCTACACTACACTACACTATACTACACTACACTACACACACGGTATACTACACTACACTACACTACAAGAGCATTACACTACAAGAGCATTAATTCACTACACTACAAGAGCACTATACCCAACTACACTGCACAACTCTACTGTTCACACCACACTGCTCTACATTGCACTCCATTACACTGCAATACGCTGCTGTCACTGTCACTGGTTCCGAAACCTGGGTTGGTCGCGTGGTCGCAGCAACTGCTCTCCATTTCTGGCCGCGGCCCTCTCTGTCCATCAGTGATGATGTCTGCTCAAATCTTTGGCTGGCTGTCTCATCCCATTTTCCCCTGCACTGTTTTCTGTAAGGAGGGTCTTGTACGGCACTGCACAACACTACAAGTGAACTGCACTGTTCTAAACTGCGCCACACAACACTACAACTGAACTGCACTGCTCTAAACTGCGCCACACAACACTACAACTGAACTGCACTGCTCAAAACTGCGCCACACAACACTACAACTGAACTGCACTGTTCTAAACTGCGCCACACAACACTACAACTGAACTGCACTGCTCAAAACTGCGCCACACAACACTACAACTGAACTGCACTGCTCAAAACTGCGCCACACAACACTACAACTGAACTGCACTGCTCTACACTGCGCCACACAACACTACAACTGAACTGCACTGCTCAAAACTGCGCCACACAACACTACAACTGAACTGCACTGCTCAAAACTGCGCCACACAACACTACAACTGAACTGCACTGCTCAAAACTGCGCCACACAACACTACAACTGAACTGCATTGTTCTCAACTGCGCAACACACCACTACAACTGAACTGCATTGTTCTCAACTGCGCTACACAACACTACAACTGAACTGCACTGCTCTAAACTGCGCCACACAACACTACAACTCAACTGCACTGCTCAAAACTGCGCCACACAACACTACAACTGAAGTGCACTGCTCTAAACTGCGCCACACAACACTACAACTCAACTGCACTGCTCAAAACTGCGCCACACAACACTACAACTGAACTGCACTGTTCTAAACTGCGCCACACAACACTACAACTGAACTGCATTGTTCTCAACTGCGCTACACAACACTACAACTGAACTGCACTGTTCTCAACTGCGCCACACAACACTACAACTGAACTGCACTGTTCTAAACTGCGCTACACAACACTACAACTGAACTGCACTGTTCTCAACTGCGCCACACAACACTACAACTGAACTACACTGCTCTAAACAGCGCCACACAACACTACAACTGAACTGCACTGCTCAAAACTGCGCCACACAACACAACTGAACTGCACTGTTCTAAACTGCGCCACACAACACTACAACTGAACTGCATTGTTCTCAACTGCGCAACACACCACTACAACTGAACTGCATTGTTCTCAACTGCGCTACACAACACTACAACTGAACTGCACTGTTCTCAACTGCGCCACACAACACTACAACTGAACTACACTGCTCTAAACTGCGCCACACAACACTACAACTGAACTGCACTGTTCTAAACTGCGCCACACAACACTACAACTGAACTGCATTGTTCTCAACTGCGCAACACACCACTACAACTGAACTGCATTGTTCTCAACTGCGCTACACAACACTACAACTGAACTGCACTGTTCTCAACTGCGCCACACAACACTACAACTGAACTACACTGCTCTAAACTGCGCCACACAACACTACAACTGAACTACACTGCTCTAAACTGCGCCACACAACACTACAACTGAACTTCACTGCTCTAAACTGCGCCACACAACACTACAACTGAACTGCACTGCTCAAAACTGCGCCACACAACACTACAACTGAACTGCACTGTTGTAAACTGCGCCACACAACACTACAACTGAACTGTACTGTTCTAAACTGCGCCACACAACACTACAACTGAACTACACTGCTCAAAACTGCGCCACACAACACTACAACTGAACTGCACTGTTCTCAACTGCGCCACACAACACTACAACTGAACTACACTGCTCAAAACTGCGCCACACAACACTACAACTGAACTGCACTGTTCTCAACTGCGCCACACAACACTACAACTGAACTGCACTGCTCAAAACTGCGCCACACAACACTACAACTGAACTGCACTGCTCTACACTGCGCCACACAACACTACAACTGAACTGCACTGCTCTAAACTGCGCCACACAACACTACAACTGAACTGCACTGCTCTAAACTGCGCCACACAACACTACAACTGAACTTCACTGCTCTAAACTGCGCCACACAACACTACAACTGAACTACACTGCTCTAAACTGCGCCACACAACACTACAACTGAACTGCATTGTTCTCAACTGCGCATCACACCACTACAACTGAACTGCATTGTTCTCAACTGCGCTACACAACACTACAACTGAACTGCACTGCTCTAAACTGCGCCACACAACACTACAACTCAACTGCACTGCTCAAAACTGCGCCACACAACACTACAACTGAAGTGCACTGCTCTAAACTGCGCCACACAACACTACAACTCAACTGCACTGCTCAAAACTGCGCCACACAACACTACAACTGAACTGCACTGTTCTAAACTGCGCCACACAACACTACAACTGAACTGCATTGTTCTCAACTGCGCTACACAACACTACAACTGAACTGCACTGTTCTCAACTGCGCCACACAACACTACAACTGAACTGCACTGTTCTAAACTGCGCTACACAACACTACAACTGAACTGCACTGTTCTCAACTGCGCCACACAACACTACAACTGAACTACACTGCTCTAAACAGCGCCACACAACACTACAACTGAACTGCACTGCTCAAAACTGCGCCACACAACACAACTGAACTGCACTGTTCTAAACTGCGCCACACAACACTACAACTGAACTGCATTGTTCTCAACTGCGCAACACACCACTACAACTGAACTGCATTGTTCTCAACTGCGCTACACAACACTACAACTGAACTGCACTGTTCTCAACTGCGCCACACAACACTACAACTGAACTACACTGCTCTAAACTGCGCCACACAACACTACAACTGAACTGCACTGTTCTAAACTGCGCCACACAACACTACAACTGAACTGCATTGTTCTCAACTGCGCAACACACCACTACAACTGAACTGCATTGTTCTCAACTGCGCTACACAACACTACAACTGAACTGCACTGTTCTCAACTGCGCCACACAACACTACAACTGAACTACACTGCTCTAAACTGCGCCACACAACACTACAACTGAACTACACTGCTCTAAACTGCGCCACACAACACTACAACTGAACTGCACTGTTCTCAACTGCGCCACACAACACTACAACTGAACTACACTGCTCAAAACTGCGCCACACAACACTACAACTGAACTGCATTGTTCTCAACTGCGCCACACAACACTACAACTGAACTGCACTGCTCAAAACTGCGCCACACAACACTACAACTGAACTGCACTGCTCTACACTGCGCCACACAACACTACAACTGAACTGCACTGCTCTAAACTGCGCCACACAACACTACAACTGAACTGCACTGCTCTAAACTGCGCCACACAACACTACAACTGAACTTCACTGCTCTAAACTGCGCCACACAACACTACAACTGAACTGCACTGCTCTAAACTGCGCCACACAACACTACAACTGAACTGCACTGCTCTAAACTGCGCCACACAACACTACAACTGAACTGCAACTACAGGGCTCGCCACAGTGCACACACTGTTGTGCACAATACTACACGACACTACAACTAAACCGAACGACACAGCACTGCTGTACACTTCCACACGTACACTACATTACACTACATGTACGCTTTTCTACAATACACTACACTACTTAACACTATTGTTACATTTGACAACGTGCTTCCACAGAAGAATCGGAATATGACAGTTTATAAAAAAAATGTCATTTTTTTTGGTGACTCAGGTCTCTTCTCGGAAAGTCACATGAGCTACGAAGTCTCGCGAAATAACAATGAACAGCCGTCCATTGCTGAGATGACCAGGAAAGCCATTGAAATCCTTAGCAAGAACAAGAAAGGCTTCTTTCTGTTTGTTGAAGGTATGGCAGATATGCTGGGGATTTTGTTGTTGTTTTTTTTTGTTTGTTTGTTTCTACTTGTTTGTTTGTTGGTGTTTTGTTTTTGCTTTGCGTGAGGAAAAATGTATATTTACATGCTTGTTATTGTTAATTTTTAAAACAAGTGAACAAAATCTTACTTCGGTAGCCATACCACTCCAGAAAGAACTAAGTTTCTAAATTCAGTCCATTTGTCTCAAGCCTTTCGCATTTTTTTCTTTCTATTTCGCCGTGCATGTGTTTTTGCATGAGTGCGTGCTTGTGTGTGTGTGTGTGTGTGTGTGTGTGTGTGTGTGTGTGTGTGTGTGAGAGAGATATCTGTGAGTGGTTACCTTATGTGTGTGTAAGAGATATGTAAGGCTGATTTTGTTCCGAAAACATAAACAAATGTTACGCTGTCGGTGTTCACTCAGTAAATGCATTTTCGAAAACGTAAATGTTCTGAATATTTTTCTCGCTTTTCATATGACACACATGTAACAGGTTACAGTCTATAAACTAATACGTGATGAGTAAGATATGAACAATTACCCGCATTATTTAGTAAGGGATCTTCAAAACATTGGTGAAGGATTTTTATTGATATTTTTTTACAACCCATGTACGTTTTAATATTCACAGTTCACAATATGAGTCTGACTGAACATGATTAAACAGAACAAGACATTCTGTGTGTATAAAAACAACATCCCAACAATCATCAAATAATAGAAATACAATTGATATTTTTTAGTACAAAAAACGTAACGAAACAAACAAAATCGGCTGTCTAATGAGACTGCCTGGTGTTTGGGATTTTGTATGAAATGGAAATTTAATTTTAAGTAAGTTAATAAAAATCAATGAATATCAGTTTCAAGGAGGTTTCGAAGTATCGGGACTTGATCCACATCTGCTGTAAAAAAAAAAAAAAAAAAAAAAAGGCAAAAAATGCATAATTATTGTTTCGTGCATTTTCCACACCAGGAGGGAACATCGACAAAGCGCATCACCAGAACTACGCCAAAGCGGCCCTAGAGGAGACCGTTGCCCTTGATGACGCTGTGCGCGTGGCCAAAGAGATGACAGGGGACGATACTCTGATAGTGGTCACGGCCGACCACTCTCACGTCTTCAACATCGCAGGCTATGCCGGTCGTGGAAACAACATCTTGGGTGGGTTGTCTAAGTATTAGTGGTATTAGAAACAATTGTAGTAGTAGTTATACTAACAGAGATAGCCTAATGATAAAAGACATTCATTACAACAACTACAACAATAACAATAAAACCAATGATGATAATAGTGATAACAATAATGATGATAAAAATAGTAATAATGATAATAATGATGATAATAATAAAAATAGTAATGCATATTAATGCTCACACCTCCCATACAGAGACTCGTGGCGTTTACAAAAAAAGTTACAAGGGGGCGCTCGACCAGTATGGGAACAGAGAAAAACTACAGGAACAACAGAATCACATTTTACGTCATAACATAGAGCAATGACGTCCAAGCTGTAATGTCAGCTATCATTCATGAAAACTTGCTTTGTTGAGGAAGGCAACATGTGGGGTGACGGTGATGACCCTCCTGCAGGGAACGTGGCCCTTCCACAGCGTGCTTTCCTTGCTGTGATCCGTTGTGACTTCTGCCTGGGAAATTCGTTCAATGAAAGTTTTTGTAGTTTCACAGCCCTTCACTGAAATCCCGACATGTAAGTTCTGTCTTATCTCAGTGAGGTGACACCCATTCACAGACAACCTGACCCTCAGTGAGGTGACAGCCCTCCACTGACGTCCTGATCTGTAAGGTCTGTCTTATCTCAGTGAGGTGACAGCCCTTCACTGATATCATCACCTTAAGTTCTGCCTTATCTGTGACAGCCCTTCACTGACATCCTGATCAGTAAGTTCTGTCTTATCTCAGTGAGGTGACAGCCCTTCACTTGCATCCTGACCTATAAGTTACGAGCAGCCGTCAGTGGGATGAAAACCATTGTAGAACTGACCTGCATATTGAATGATGGCCTCACTGACTGACTGACGCAGGTCTGGTGGACGAGATCAACCCGGGCCAGGACCCCACTGACGGGCAGCCCTACACCACACTGGTGTACGGGAACGGACCAGGACCTGACAGGACCCAGAACCTGTCCACAGTGAACACGTGTAAGGAACACTGTTTGTCCGTGACTGCACAGAAGTCGAGGGTTTAAAAGACATGGTTTATATGTGTTGACGTGAGGAATGAATTCCGAATGGTGGCTAGAATGATTTCTTTGGAACTAGGGATGGAAGAGACGGGTGATTGTATTATATTGTATTGCATTGCATTGCGTTATATTGTTGTTGTTGTTGTTTTTATCGTGTTGTTATTGTATAGTATTGCATTACATTACTTTGTATTGTACTGTTGTGTATTGGATCACAACTGATTTCTCCGCGTGAAATTTGGGTTGCTCTCCCTTGCCGGCTGGGGACAGGGCGTCGTATCATGTGTGTCTTTTCAGTTGAAAACTGTAATCCATTATCTTTCATATAAATGTTTAATTTATCAAGTTCTGATTGATATAGAATGTTCGCAAAGTTAGTTCATCCAAACTGCTATATCATTAGAGTATTGAACGAGATTTATAGATTTAGACAAATATTTTGGCAAATCATATAACATTATGTTGAACAGAAGTGGAGAAATGATAGATCCTTGAGGAATACCCATGTTAATTGATCTTGAAGACGACAATGATTGCCCCACTTTAGTGATGATGCTTCTTTCTGTCAAAAGAGATTTTATATACCTGTATACATTGCCACTTAACCCAATGTTCTGTAGCTTAAACAGAAATTTGGCATGCCAAATGCGGTCATAAGCTTTTTGTACATCAAAGAACGTGGCCCAAACACTTTTTCTCTTTGAAAACTGTTGTTTTATGTTTGTTGTTAGTATTACTAGGTGATCTAAAGTAGATCTGCCCTTTCTGAATCCGGCCTGTGCAATCGGAATAATTCAATTTTTATCACAATAATAAGTTTAGCCTTATCCGACGGGAGACTCCATCCTATGCAGCATCCTGTGCAGCAACGGACACCTCGAAGACAAACTCCAAAGCCTGTAATATAGACATCGCTTGCTGGGAAACTGATGCCCTTGACCGTTCTCGATGGAGGATGTTGTGCTCTAGTGGCTTAAAGACGTTTGAAAACAAGAGAACGCTGGCCATTAAGGAGAAGCGCGAGCGAAGGAAGCAGGGCTCAACTTCTGGAGACGTTTTCCCTTGCAACACCTGTGGGAAGTGCTGCGCATCCAGAATCGGCCTCTTCTCCCATATGAGGATGCACCGACAGATAAGTCTGCCTGCCTACTCGTCCGTCGGTCCGACGGGAGACTCCGTCCTAACGAGAGATGATTAATTTATCGCACAAAGTGTATACATTTCACACAATCCTCTCACCTGAGATGGAACCTTTGTGATGTGCGTATAATCTATCACGTGACACGCAACAGCTGTGTCTTTAAGTCTACTCTTTGCCGTGGACGCAGGGATAGAGTTTACATTGTTTATTTTATATCTATGTATGCATGTATTCCTGTTTTAGAAATGCGACAGATGTGTTCAGCTTGCTTTGTCTGTTTCTCTGTACACCCAGACCCTGTGTCACGGTGTGTTTGGCTGTTTCTGTTTCCGTCCATTCATCCGTCTGTCTGTCTGTCTGCTGTCTGTTTCTCTCTCTCTCTCTCTTTTCCTCTCTCTTTCACACACACACACACACACACACACACACACACACACACACACACACACACACACACACACAATCTCTCTCTCTCTGTCTGTCTGTCTCTCTCTCACTCACTCTTGTGTACTGTCCAAACCTTGGAAACGAACGACTGGGGGGGGGGGGGGGGGGGGTATAGGCACAGTGCCCCCCTGTCACATGTACTTTTTAAGCTAACGACAAAGTACCAAAGTGTGACTTATCCTATAGTTGTTCATTTTGCTCCGATTGTTTTTCCTTTCTTTTCTATTCTTGTTTTGCACCATTTTTGTTCTGATTTGTACCTACCATGTCACTAGAGCTTTACAGCTGATGATATTAAACATTTCAGTGTTCAGTGCTCAGTGTTCTCTCTCTCTCTCTCTCTCTCTCTCTCTCTCTCTCTCTCTCTCTCTCTCTCTCTCTCTCTCTCTCTCTCATCTTTCTGTCTATCTTTCTCTTCGTCTGCCACTTCATGTGCTGTGATTTGAACACAAGAAATATTGTGAGTATGAGATTAGACTGCATTTCGTCATCAGTCTCCGTGACTGGGACAAACGCGAAATGCAGCATTCGAATCACCCCATTTATCCCCCTCTTTAGAGACAGAGAGAGAGAGAGAGGTGTATGCGCATGTCTGTACATTTATGTGTGTGTGTGCACACCTGGGCGTACGTGAATGTGCACATAATTATGAGCAAAATCGCGCGCGCATATTAGGCCAATTATTGTACACCGTTTGCTGAAGAAAGTTTTACATGCGCACGAACTGAAACCCTTGACTTCTGGACCTTTCATGTAGTGAAACAAGATCAGTGCTGCATGAAACTTGGAGTACAATTGCTACATACCGTACACACTTCAGTGGTGTAATTATGTTTGCTGAACAAAGGCAATGTAATCCCAAGAAGTTCAGATAAAAGTGGTGACTGACATCATGACCTGTAATCTATGTTTAGATCTCAGTGAAGCTGACAGCCCTTCACTGTCGAGCAAATAATGCTGGCAATAATCCAGATTGAGAGAGATGACAAACGGGAAAAAATCCACAATAATATAAGAAAATATAATGTGTGTTTCTTGTCAAAGAAAAAGCAACAACAGTTAAGTGCATTTTTTCAACAGCAACAACAACAAATTACATTTTACGAATCTATGCGATCATTGTTGATTGTTCATGTTTTGATTTATGAGTAACATTTGTTCTTCTTCGTTTTGGTTGGTTTGTATTTGAGGTATAGTGAGCAATACTGCGTTAACCCACTGGGGACGCCAACGTTTCTTCCTTTCTTTCCGCCCACAAAGATACCAACTGATGTCCAGCGGGTGTCTGATTTGCCCAGCCTGTAGCTTTCGTCGTCAGAAATGCGGTAGTCACCCACCTCTGCAATGTGAAAACCTTCCGTTGGTAATATGTTAATAATGTAAGTAGCGGTGAAGCACTGTCATCAACTTTGTCGTTCGTACAGAGTGGATTAATAACCTGTTGCTCAGTGGAAGCAAAGGGAAAATAACGATGTTGGTAGCGATGATGGTTGGTGCAGCATGAAGAAAGTTAATAACGTGTTGCTCAGTGGAAGCGAAGGGGAAACTAAAGATGTTGGTGGCGGTGGTGGTTGTTGCAGCGTCGGACTACAACCAGTTCCAGAGGGCGGTGCCGTTCGGCTGGGCGGGCGAGACCCACGGCGGAGAGGACGTGGGGATCTACGCCACGGGCCCCATGGCCCACCTGTTTCACGGGGTGCACGAGCAGAGCTACATCGCTCACGTCATGGCCTACGCAGCCTGTGTCGGCCCCAACACGGCGCACTGCGACCTGGGACCCCCCACCACCGGCGACGGTTGCTCGGGAGGAGAGGGGGTGATGGGTGGAGTGGGAGGAAGGAGGTGGGGGATGGTGGTGGTGGTGGTGGTGGGTGTGCTCGTGAGCGGTGTTTCGGCTATGTGGGTGTCTGGTGGTTGATTCTTCTTTCCTTTTTTTTTGCCTTTTTTTAATTTTATTTAATAAGAATTGTATTGTTTTAGATTTACGGTCCGTTCATTGTTATTTCTTTTTTGTTGCTGTTTTTGTTTGAAGAATGTTTCCTCGTTGTTGTTATTGGATTTTTTTTTTTTTTTTAATAGAATGTTTATGATCGAAGTTGGTTGGGGTTTATTATGGGGGGGGGGGGGGGGGGGGGGGGGGGGGGGGGGAGTGTCCTAGTTAAATATTTGCTTCTCATTTTTTTTACGAATATACGAATTCATATACTTTATGGTCTATACTTTGATACAGAGATTTTTTTTTTTTTTTTGGCAGCAACACGTGTCCAACATAAAAAAAAGAATGGAAAATAAAAAGATAATTTGAATGGCACTATATGAGATAGTTATGTACAAATATACAGATTATTGAAATTCTCACGCCCCTCCATTTCTCTCTCTCTCTCTCTCTCTCTCTCTCTCTCTCTCACCACGCGCGCACACACCCTTGCACACACATACAATTTGTAAATACAAAGAGAGTCCATAATTCACAAAAAATTCAATATTGAAAAAAAAAAAAAAAAAGAAAAAAAGAAAAAGAAAAAACGAACCCTGCTTGAAGAATTGGGTAAATCGTATTAGTCATAGAGTTTTATATGTTGCTCTGGAGGTTACAGCTGGGTTGCTTTTGATATTGTTGCTGTTGTTGTGGAAAAAGTTTGTTGCTTGCAAGAACCGTTATCTCTATTATACGCACGGCATAGGATTATTTATATTAGGGGCTTCATATTGGGTAAAGCGTAAAATCTGTTGTTTTTTTGTGGTGGTTCATGAAATATTGTATGTTTCAAGTGTAACACTTTACGCATAAATGTTTACTTTTTGTTCTTTCTTTTAAAGTTTGCATGTTGTATTTGCCATGTAAGTTTAAACGAAAATTTATAATTATATCAAAAAAAGAAATAGAATAATTTAAACGAAATTGGTTTGAACGAAGACATCAAATTGTTTTACCTAGAAATGTAGTGATTTGTTATCATCAACTCACAATGTTTACTTTAGAATACATTTGCTAGAATACATTTGCTAGAATACATTTGCTAACCAAGCCTTATTTTGTATCACTTTACAATATTTCTGCATGTCTTTGTCTGTCTGTCTGCCTGCCTCTCCCTCTTTCTCTCTCCCTCACTCTAACGATAACGAATCGTTATAGTTATAGTTATCTCTCCCTCACTCTCTCTCTTTTTCTCTCTCTGTCTTGCTCACTCACGCTGTGTGTGTGTGTGTGTGTGTGTATGTGTGTGCCAGTGTATGTGTGTGTGTGTGTGTGTGTGTGCGCGCGCGACTGGTCTACGGAACACTTCATCAGAATTTTGTGTGTGCCCCTCTCTCTGTCTTTTTCCCCCCTCTCTCTCTATCCCTTAATTTTTGTGAACTCCCCTTCTCACTTTCCCTCCTTGTCCCTGTAAGCGTGTTTGTTAATGAATGCTGAATTATGCATGCGGAAATGCGTGCCTGTATCTGCAGGCCATAGATAAATGCAGTGATGGATTGTAATGACGCACACACTTACACACACACACACACACACACACACACACACACACACACACACACACACATACACACACACAGAGAAAAAAAGAATTATTGAGAAAGAAAAGAAATCAAATGTGTTATTGCTTTTTTGTTGTTGTTGTTAGCCTAAGGAACTGAAAACCCTGTGAAGCTTTCATTGTTAGAGCTTGCCAGAAAACGGTTTATATACGTTGAACCCCGCGTTTAACATTTACCCAATACGTTACACGCTTTCTCTGTTGTTTTTTTTTTCTGTTGGGTTCACAAGCTGTTGCGCGTGTTACTGTTAGGGTAGAAGAATGGGAGAAGACCCCCCCCCTCCCTACGACCCCCCTCTCTTCCTCCACCCATACACGCTCTGTGAAAGTCAAGCATTATATCCAGGGTTAGCTGTTGCATAGCACTCATGCCAGGAGGACTATGTAGTTTGACACTCTCCCAACATACACACACACACACACACACACACACAGATATCACGCGCCTCGTACAATCGATAAATACGCATGCATACAAGTGTAAAATTCTGATGAAGTGTTCCGAAGACCAGTCGCACGCACAAAGAGAGAGAGAGAGACACGCACACACACACACACACACACACATCGTGAGCATTTCTGCACTCACGCGTGTTAAACCACGCACATCGTTTCCGCGACTGGTTGGAATTGTACATTTTCTGTGTTCGTGTCGACTGATAATATTTCACCCAAGCTCACCTGTATTTTTCATACAAGGCAGCAGGCAACCCGCCCCTCACACAAACACACTCGTGGGGGCGAATCATAAAAATACAAAACAACACACACACACACACACAGAGAAACGAACAAAAAGCAATATGGCAAAACACACACACAGTGTCAGACAACACAGACGCGTGCCCAAGAGAAAGAAAGTGGAAAAAAAAAAAAAGAATCATGAGTCGGCGAACAAACAGCTAAGCCATATGAAAAAATGTACTCTTTTCTACTATGTACATGAAATAAGAGATTCACCCCAGACATCCAAGTGTAAAATGCTTCTCATGTTAAGTCTGGGTCTTAGGGCAAAGCGACTATGATTGTCAGCTGGGGGCATGATGGGTGGTGTCAAGCATTGAACTAATTACAAAAGGCACTGAGTCGAAGTTCGCATTTCGAAATCGGTTTCGTTGTTGTTTTAAAACCGGTTATTATAACCGGTATTTTTACATCAATACAACTTCATCTGGACTTTTGCCAGCGCGCACCTCCAGCTACCCCACCCCCCACCCCCCTCCACACACACACACACACACACACGTACACCTCACTTACATACACATTTACACAGCGAAAGAGAATGTCGTGAAACCAGATCAAAACGCGAAATGGAAACTTCAGAGAAAACGGTGTTATGTTTGTCCCTTTTTGAGAAGTCAAGCTTTCACTGAAAACAGGGGAATGGGTGACTTCTGCACCACTGAAAGCATCTGAGCTCATTTGGTAAGGTACTGCTGGAAACATCGGTCATAGAGCCCGTCTTTGCATTTGGCGCAGCGTCGCATCATTTTCTTACCGTGATGCACATCTCACTAGTGTGGGCCAGCTTTGTACCAGAAGGTAACACGGTGATATCTGACCTCTAATGGGGCACGCTTGTCAGGAGACAGATCTCCTTGGACTACCAGGTCCTGCATGAGAAGCTTGATCAGGATAAACCCTGACAATTCTCTGGCGAATGGCGAGAAGATCCAAAGGATTGTCCTTGGCTGCACGTGTGGCTCTTGCGTGCTGGATGCAGAGATCAAGACAGTTCGCAAAGATGGGCCACTACCACTTATTGGACCGTACTGCAATCCTGTCATTGCCCACATTCTGATCCACGCGGTTCACACCACCCATGGTTTGGTTGTGGTGGCGGATTATGATCCTCACTCACAAGGTGTAGTTCAATGAAAACGTCAGCTTCCTCAAAGGTGTTACCGTCTTCTAGCATTGAAACAAGTTCAGTAAGAGTGATTTTCTTTTTAGATATAAGCAGTAATGTGTTTGTTATCAGCAAAAAACTCAGCCTCTTGTGCCAACCGTCCCATTTTTGGACTGCAAATATAACGCACAGAGATAAGTACAAGCACAAGGTATCAGCAATCTGAAAACAAAACACTTTCAGACAGTGTAATAAACTCCAGTTCTTGTTCTAAGTATCATGCAAAAATGTTTAATAAAGAAATGACATCCCTATCTTTTTTGGCTTGCCATGATGTTGTTGCTGTTCCAAGATTTTAAAAAATTTATTGTAAATGGCGGCCCCCCACTACTACTGTAAAGAAATGACACTTTTAAAAGCACAATGCTTGAAAGCAGATGATTTCCCCGCAATAGACTGCATCAGCTGAGTCACAACAGAGGATGCACTTGTGCTATAGTCATATATACCGTCCCAAAAAATTGGACTGTGGGCATAAGTGGTGAAAGGTTCTAGTCTTTTACGACCATCATGGCATTGAATTCACATCCACTGTGTCCAGGGCTCGGCACAGGAAGACAGGATTAATCCTCTCTTTTCTCTGCCTGAACCCTCCCCAACCAAAGTCAGTTAACTACCCACTGACACGTGGATCGAGTGAGTAAAATCGGAGTTAAGTGCCTTTTCCCAACGACGCAATATCACGACGAAACGGGGCCTCGAACCCCGATGACTGATGAACACGGGATCAAAAGTCCAACGCTTATCCGACTCTGACAGCTTGTTCGGTGTTTCTAACAACTCCTGAGATCAAACGATGAGCCCCGTTCCTAAGTCTTGTGGCACTCAGTATCAGATCAAACTGTACCGAAATCGAACAAGGGCTTGACAATGGTTTCCGCTGCTGGTCAGGCATCTGCTTAGCAGATGTGGTGTTGCGTATATGGATTTTTCCGAACGCAGTGATGCTGAAACTGAAAACTGAAACTCCACACACACACACACACACACACACACACACACACACTCACTCACTCACTCACTCACACACACACACACACACACACACACACACACACACACGAATGCCACGGCTCTCCATTATCTGAACCTTCTTTTTGCCAGTTTTCCAGCTGTGAAAGGTCTGCCAAACTCACGCTCAATGCAGACACAGGGCATGGATGCACTGTTTTCTTGCTAGACACGAGTCTTCGGCACTGCCAAGTGGAAACACAGTGAGTAAAGTTGTGTCCTGCTTTTATACATAAATGTATACGCGCGCGTATGCTCGCATGCGCGCGCACACGCACACACACACACGGTTTCTGAATCATACCACCAGGAAAATATTTCATTTAACTTTTCACTGCAGACGTCGGGCACGACGAACTGCCAAGAAGTAATATTATCACGCGCGCACACACACAGACACACCACACAGACACACACACACACACACACAGAAATACAGCGCCGTAAATGTTGCCTCGACCGGTCATGGAAAACAGGATATTTAGGTCATGACCGAGTCAGATGAATTGAATTACTTTGCGCGTCACAATTTTCTCTCTGCATCCTTGCACTTTTAGATTAGTACTTGTTGTTTTATTTTCAACGCTTTTTGTGAGGGCGAGGTAAAAAGGAACATAATTATGGTCCATACTTTTACCCTCATAATAAAACATTTGGGTGCGAGTCCACCCCCACCCCCTCCCCTCTTATCTCTCTCAGAATCAGAATCAGAATTTTATTCAGTAAGGCCAAAGCCCCATTTGAAGGGGTTGTGAACTATAATAAGTACACCATATTTTGCAACAAAAAGAAATCGCAAAATATAAATATATGCAAATCTTATCTCCCATATGCACACACTCGAGTTATAAGGAAATTTAAAAAACAACAACAACAACGACAACAACAACAACAACAAAAAGACAAAGAAAACAACAACCGAGATACACACACACACACACACACACACACACACTATACATACATACATACATACATATCTATGGCCACATACATATAAGTATACACCTAAACTCGCGTACCTGTATACAGGAACCCATATACACTGAAATAATCACAACCATTGGTACACAAATGCATGCACATGCGCACATAAACATACATATATGTATTCAAGATACAGCAATTCAGTCTCTTTTTTTGAATGCTTTGTATAGGTAAGTAGCAAAAAAAAACCCCCCAAAAAACAACGCTTTTTGTGAGGGCGAGGTAAAAAGGAACATAATTATGGTCCATACTTTTACCCTCATAATAAAACATTTGGGTGCGAGTCCACCCCCACCCCCCTTATATATATATATATATATATATATATATATATATATATATATATATATATATATATATACGTGGTTTTACCCACGATATCTTCTGCCTCTTCCCCCCCCCCCCTCTCCTTGCCTGCCTTCCCTTGCCCAGCCCCCTCCCCCGCACCACCCCCCTCCTCCACCACCACCCGCCAACCCCCAACCCCACCTCTTTCCCTTTCTCTGTATCTCTTTCTTGCATTCTTTCCGGTTTTTTTCTTCTTCTTTTTTTATACATAAAATTTATGCACTGTCGTTGAAACTTTCACGAAGACATGGGTGATTTTTTTTTCTTTGTCATCAATGTTAAAGAGCGTGAACTCTTGTCACGGTGGTGTGATGTTGTAGAAAATATTTGTGTGGTGGCATCGGTATCGGCATCCCGTATCGGCATTTTTTGGCCAGCCACTGTTCATGTACGAGAGTAACGCATGTAAGTTATGTTATCTTTTTTGTGACTGTTCATCGATTTAGTCATGTTTTCAGGTGTGCATCTCTCACTGTGATCCTCTTTTTAACAACAATTATCTGTTTTGTTTTTGTTTTGTTTTTTGTGGGTTTTTTTGTAGTATTTAATTTGATTTATTTTGGTTATGTTTGGTACTATTTTAGCGTCCTTAATTCAGGGACCTATTTTAGGGGCAATATTCGTGCATAGATCAAACGATATTACCATTAGTAGATGTTGTCGCCCATTTTCAGTGGTTTTCGACTCTATTATGAGTGTTACTTTACTCTTATGTTGATGTGGATTCAGTCGCTGAACTAATTTGCCGCCATGTTGCAAGTCCGAAAAATCGTCTGCTATGACACGTTCATTCAGTTTGTGCCAATCAGAGGGCCGCTTTTTTCCGTTTTTTGGCCACGCAGACCACGAAAGGTTAAATCATGAAACATACAAACAAAAACTTGGCAACTTGAGATGACAGTTCAGCTTCATACAATGAGTCAGTTTGCGTCGCATTATGCATAATTCTTGATAAAAAAAGGGTAATTTCTCATAAGCTTCCACTGCAAAACATACGAAATTTTCGTTAAAAAAATTCCAGAATATTGGACGCTGACATAGGATTTTTCTGTCATGTTTTGTACCCTCTTCTCTCTTCTCCTCCATATCCCTTCCCCCATCTCTTCAGTCGTTTTATTTAATCTTTGCCCCCCATGTCTCTTTCTTCTCTCCATAGTCACCCCACTTTTTCCTATTTTCCCCTTAGCACTGTCATTCCAGCCCCTCTTCCCATTTCCCCTTTAGCACTGTCATCCTTGTCCCAATTTCCCCTTTTTCCCCTTAGCACTGTCATCCTTGTTCCAGTTTCCCCTTTCCCCTTAGCATTGTCATCCTAGCCCCACCCTCTATTCCCTTAGCACTGTCATCCTAGCCCCACCTTCTATTCCCTTAGCACTGTCACCCTAGCCCCACCCTCTATTCCCTTAGCACTGTCATCCTAGCCCCACCCTCTATTTCCTTAGCACTGCCATCCAAGCCCCACCCCCTATTCCCTTAGCACTGTCATCCTAGCTCCAGCCTGTATTCCCTTAGCACTGTCATCCTAGCCCCACCCTCTATTCCCTTAGCACTGTCATCCTAGCCCCACCCTCTATTCCCTTAGCACTGTCACCCTAGCCCCACCCTCTATTCCCTTAGCACTGTCATCCTAGCCCCACCCTCTATTCCCTTAGCACTGCCATCCAAGCCCCACCCCCTATTCCCTTAGCACTGTCATCCTAGCTCCACCCTGTATTCCCTTAGCACTGTCATCCTAGCCCCACCCTCTATTCCCTTAGCACTGTCATCCTAACCCTACCCTCTATTCCCTTAGCACTGTCATCCTAGCCCCACCCTCTATTCCTTAGCACTGTCACCCTAGCCCCACCCTCTATTCCCTTAGCACTGTCATCCAAGCCCCACCCCCTATTCCCTTAGCACTGTCATCCTAGCCCCACCCTCTATTCCCTTAGCACTGTCATCCTAGCCCCACCCTCTATTCCCTTAGCACTCTCATCCTAGCCCCACCCTCTATTCCCTTAGCACTCTCATCCTAGCCCCACCCTCTATTCCCTTAGCAATGTCATCCTAGCCCCACCCTCTATTCCCTTAGCACTCTCATCCTAGCCCCACCCTCTATTCCTTTAGCACTGTCACCCTAGCCCCACCCTCTATTCCCTTAGCAGTATCATCCCAGCCCCACCCTCTATTCCCTTAGCACTGTCATCCTAGCCCCACCCTCTATTCCCTTAGCACTGTCACCCTAGCCCCACCCTCTATTCCCTTAGCACTGTCATCCTAGCCCCACCCTCTATTCCCTTAGCACTGCCATCCAAGCCCCACCCCCTATTCCCTTAGCACTGTCATCCTAGCTCCACCCTGTATTCCCTTAGCACTGTCATCCTAGCCCCACCCTCTATTCCCTTAGCACTGTCATCCTAACCCTACCCTCTATTCCCTTAGCACTGTCATCCTAGCCCCACCCTCTATTCCTTTAGCACTGTCACCCTAGCCCCACCCTCTATTCCCTTAGCACTGTCATCCAAGCCCCACCCCCTATTCCCTTAGCACTGTCATCCTAGCCCCACCCTCTATTCCCTTAGCACTGTCATCCTAGCCCCACCCTCTATTCCCTTAGCACTGTCATCCTAGCCCCACCCTCTATTCCCTTAGCACTCATCCTAGCCCCACCCTCTATTCCCTTAGCACTCTCATCCTAGCCCCACCCTCTATTCCGTTAGCACTCTCATCCTAGCCCCACCCTCTATTCCCTTAGCAATGTCATCCTAGCCCCACCCTCTATTCCCTTAGCACTCTCATCCTAGCCCCACCCTCTATTCCTTTAGCACTGTCACCCTAGCCCCACCCTCTATTCCCTTAGCAGTATCATCCCAGCCCCACCCTCTATTCCCTTAGCACTGTCATCCTAGCCCCACCCTCTATTCCCTTAGCACTGTCATCCTAGCCCCACCCTCTATTCCCTTAGCACTGTCATCCTAGCCCCACCCTCCATTCCCTTAGCACTGTCATCCTAGCCCCACCCTCTATTCCCTTAGCACTGTCATCCTAACCCTACCCACCCTCCATTCCCTTAGCACTGTCATCCTAGCCCCACCCTCTATTCCCTTAGCACTGTCATCCTAGCCCCTACCCTCTATTCCCTTAGCACTGTCATCCTAACCCTACCCTCTATTCCCTTAGCCCTGTCATCCTAGCCCCGACCCTCTATTCCCTTAGCACTGTCATCCTAGCCCCACCCTCTATTCCCTTAGCACTGTCATCCTAGCCCCACCCTCTATTCCCTTAGCACTGCCATCCAAGCCCCACCCCCTATTCCCTTAGTACTGTCATCCTAGCTCCACCCTCTATTCCCTTAGCACTGCCATCCAAGCCCCACCCCCTATTCCCTTAGCACTGTCATCCTAGCCCCACCCTCTATTCCCTTAGCACTCTCATCCTAGCCCCACCCCCTATTCCCTTAGCACTGTCATCCTAGCACCACCCTCTATTCCCTTAGCACTCTCATCCTAGCCCCACCCCATATTCCCTTAGCGCTGTCATCCTAGCCCCACCCCCTATTCCCTTAGCACTGTCATCCTAGCCCCACCCTCTATTCCCTTAGCACTGTCATCCTAGCCCCACCCTCTATTCCCTTAGCACTTTCATCTTAGCCCCACCCTCTATTCCCTTACCACTCTCATCCTAGCCCCACCCTCTATTCCCTTAGCACTCTCATCCTAGCCCCACCCCCTATTCCCTTAGCGCTGTCATCCTAGCCCCACCCTCTATTCCCTTAGCAATGTCATCTTAGCACCACCCTCTATTCCCTTAGCACTCTCATCCTAGCCCCACCCCCTATTCCCTTAGAGCTGTCATCCTAGCCCCACCCTCTATTCCCTTTAGCACTGTCATCCTAGCCCCACCCTCTATTCCCTTAGCACTGTCACCCTAGTCCCACCCTCTATTCCCTTAGCACTGTCATCCTAGCCCCACCCTCTATTCCCTTAGCACTGCCATCCAAGCCCCACCCCCTATTCCCTTAGCACTGTCATCCTAGCTCCACCCTGTATTCCCTTAGCACTGTCATCCTAGCCCCACCCTCTATTCCCTTAGCACTGTCATCCTAGCCCCACCCTCTATTCCCTTAGCACTGTCATCCTAGCCCCACTCTCTATTCCCTTAGCACTGTCATCCTAGCCCCACCCTCTATTCCCTTAGCACTGTCATCCTAGCCCCACCCTCTATTCCCTTAGTACTGTCATCCTAGCCCCACCCTCTATTCCCTTAGCACTGTCATCCTAACCCTACCCTCTATTCCCTTAGCACTGTCATCCTAGCCCCACCCTCTATTCCTTTAGCACTGTCACCCTAGCCCCACCCTCTATTCCCTTAGCACTGTCATCCTAGCCCCACCCCCTATTCCCTTAGCACTGTCATCCTAGCCCCACCCTCTATTCCCTTAGCACTGTCATCCTAGCCCCACCCTCTATTCCCTTAGCACTGTCATCCTAGCCCCACCCTCTATTCCCTTAGCACTGTCATCCTAGCCCCACCCCCTATTCCCTTAGCACTGTCATCCTAGCCCAACCCTCTATTCCCTTAGCACTGTCATCCTAGCCCCACCCTCTATTCCCTTAGCACTCTCATCCTAGCCCCACCCTCTATCCCTTTAGCACTGTCACCCTAGCCCCACCCTCTATTCCCTTAGCACTATCATCCTAGCCCCACCCTCTATTCCCTTAGCACTGTCATCCTAGCCCCACCCTCTATTCCCTTAGCACTCATCCTAGCCCCACCCTCTATTCCCTTAGCACTGTCATCCTAACCCTACCCTCTATTCCCTTAGCACTCATCCTAGCCCCACCCTCTATCCCCTTAGTACAGTCATCTCATTTTCTTACTACCGCCCCCACTGCTCCCCTCCCCGTCTGTCCCTTTATTTCCTCATGTTTTCCTTCCTGCCTCACTACACCCTCTCCTACCATTTGTCACCCCTCACACCGTTTACATTTTATCTACACAGGTTTCGAACAGGTTTTTTTTTTTTTTTTTTTTTTTTTTTTTTTTTTTTAAGAATGTTTAAATTCTTAGAAATCTTAATCATGATTGTGTATGATAACAATTATGTTGATGATGATGATAGAAATAAAAATAGTAAGGATTATAATGATAAACATAATAATGATAATAGTGGAGTGATGGCCCAGAGGTAACGCGTCCGCCTAGGAAGCGAGAGAATCTGAGCGCGCTGGTTCGAATCACGGCTCAGCTGCCGATATTTTCTCCCCCTCCACTAGACTTTGAGTGGTGGTCTGGACGCTAGTCATTCGGATGAGACGATAAACCGACGTCCCGTGTGCAGCATGCACTTAGCGCACGTAAAAGAACCCACGGCAACAAAACGGTTGTTCCTGGCAAAATTCTGTAGAAAAATCCACAGCGATAGGAAAAACAAAAAAAACTGCATGCAGGAAAAAAAAAAAATAAATAAAAAATGGGTGGCGCTGTAGTGTAGCGACGCGCTCTCCCTGGGGAGAGCAGCCCGAATTTCACACAGAGAAATATGTTGTGATAAAAAGAAATACAAATACAAATACAATAAAGATTGATTAGTTCAACAATCCAAGTCCCTGTTTGTTTTCTGAAAAAGAAATCTGGGGAATGAGCGTACAAAATAGTTTTGTTTTTACTTTCAGTCTTGAAAGACGACTGGCTTATCTATCATCTATCTATACTGAGAGAGAGAGAGGGAGAGAGAGAGAGAGAGAGAGAGAGAGAGCTTTTTGGTAAAGGTAAAAGGTCTCTCTGTGTGTGTGTGTGTGTGTGTGTGTGTGTGTATATATATATATATATATAATTTATTTTATTTTATTTTATTTATTTATTTATTTATTTTTTTTTTTTTTGGGGGGGGGTGGGGGGGGGGGGGGGTGGGCGTTTTCCAGCCTGTTGTGTCCAGTTCAACGAAGCGACCGTTGGACCTGTGTGTGTGTGAGTGAGTGAGTGTTAACTGTCTCCATACGAACGGCGAAAGAGACGACGTTAACAGCGTTTCACCCCAATCATCAAAATATTGCAAGCGGAAGGCTTTTATACTTAAAGAGGTGAATGTTGACAAAGAATACCACAATTCTGACGAAGGAAGCTAAAGGTTGGGTCATTGAGACACCCACTGGACATCCGAGGGGTAACTGTGTAGAGGAGAAGAGAGGACTGGCCGTACTGAGTGAGTTAAGCGCTGCTAAGTGAAGCGAACGCAATGTCCTTCACGTGTTGACACAGCTCCCCTACCCTTCCCCAACCAACACGCCGCCCCTCCACACACGTAGAAAGTAATAGACACAGATACGCTTCAACGGTTCTGAACACACAGGTGAGTTACCTCGGGTTTTTTGTTGTTGTTTTTTTTCTCGTTTCCTTCAGCCTCACCTGCGCAGTAGACGGCAGCGCGCTTCTCTCAACAGGCTTCAGTGCGATTCACACTGAGTTTGGTGTCCTGTCCTACAGACGTCAAAAAGAGTAAAGAACAACTTCTTACAGTCAGGTATGTGTTTGTTTTTGAATTACAGGTATGTTGCCTTTATATATATATAAATAAAATCGAAAAGTATTCCACCGTCCTATCATTGATCGTACAAACAGCCGTTTCCGACACACACGTATCATGAATAGCCTGAGATAAAAAAAAAAAAGAAGAAGAAGAAAAAAAAAAGCTGACAACAAAAAACGCTTATGAAAAATGGATGTTTCAGCCAATTAGTGGTTTATAAACGACAGCTGTGGTTTTCCACTGTGAAAAAAATGTGTACGTGCAAGAGAGCACCGCTGTTTATGAAGGTGTAGATTATCCGCTGTTATCGGCATATACCGCTGTTTACCGAAAATTCAGCAGCAGCGTTTCACCACGCTCCCCCTGCCCACCCTCCCCCGCCCCTCCCAAGCAGAAAACTTAAGTTCCTAAGTGGTCCTTAACGAAATTTGAACCCTGTGTCTTACCATGTGCTCTGGAAAGAAGGTATTGTTTAATCACGGAGAGTTACAACTTATAGAATTCATTGCATCCCTGAAACCATAACGAGATGGCCCCTGTTGTGAAAAATGCCAGGCTGAATGTGTGAAGAGTCGGGTCAGTCACAGGTCAGGCAAAACTCAAGGACGGACCAAGTTCGTTGGGTTTATGCGAAGGTCAGACACCTGCTCCTATATTTTTTCAAGCAGACGTGGTGCGGTAAATTTAGGTAGGTCTGCATTTCTTAACACCTCGAATTAAAAACTGCACAACCCAGACTAATACTGATAATTAATTTCATACGGCGTGGATTATGTTCACGCATGTGTGTGTGTGTGTTCCTTAAGTCTCGAATTATCTTGTTTTTGAACCACCTCATAAGAAAATTAGCTACTAAGATCCGTTCGCAGAAATCTCTTGATTTTTTTTTTCATTGCATTTTGCAGAACATTGTAAAATTTCACAATGACTGAAGTAAATGAATTTTATGTCAAAGGAAGGCTAATAGGAGCTAGTAATTTAATGGCAAAGGAAGACAAGTTTATCATTTTTATTTTCAGAATTCATTTACGTATGTATCATGCATGTTTATTTATATAGTTGGTAACATAATTATTTAATTGTTTTGCTATTCGCTGGGTCTCATTTAAAAAGTAAAGATTGTTCGATCATTTTATTTTACTTCATTTTTATTGTTACTGTTATTGGTTAAACGGACTCTTGCGTGCGCGCGCGCGCGCGCGTGTGTGTGTGTGTCTGTGTGTGCATTCCGTACTCTGCATCAATTTGGAATACTGTTGAATAGCTTCGTGTTAATCACATGTCTGTTTAATCAGAGTAAAGTATTTTACGTCTATTATCTTGCTGGATATGTGTGATTGTGATTATTGGATCTGAGGTTGGCGACAATTCAGCTTTTGTCATTCTGTGTCTTTTTATATATTCACAATTAAATGACCGCGATTATTGTGCATCGGTCAGTTATGTATCATACATATCGTGCGCAGATTGGACTATTCAGCCATCTGCGCATTCACAGATAGATTCATGAGCATCCCCCCCCGCACCCCACCACCACCCTCCCCCCATCCCCCAGCTGGATGACAACGATGGTCATCATCGATCTCGATGGACACACCACCACCACCACCACCACCATCATACATCACAGATTCAGTTCTCTTAACGGGGAAGATAGTGTTCTGTATTGTGATGTTCCAGACAGTGGAAAGTCAAACGCAGGCAGGAGGGATGAATGCTGCCAGAGAAGTTGTGAGGATGACGCTGTCTTTTATTCTTGTTCTGCACTGCTTCATCACTGTTGCCCGTGGGATGCCGAGACGGTCTGACTGTACGTACACAGCTTTTGTTTTGTCTGCATGACTGTGTGTTTGTCTGTGTGTTTGTGTGTTTGTTTGACTGTCTGTGTGTTTGTGTGTGCGTTTGACTGTCTGTGTGTTCGTCAGTCTGTTTCTTCCGTTCTACCAGAGCTATCTTTCTTTTGATTCCTGTCTTGTTTTTCCTTGCCATTTTCTTACTTTCTTCATTCACATACAGACACACAGAGACACACACACAGATATATCAATCTATCTATCTATCTACACACACACACACACACGTGTGTGTGCGTGTGTGTGTGTGTGTGTGTGTGTGTGTGTGTGTGTATGTTTCGTTCTTATTTATGTCTTTGTTCTTGTCTGTCCTGCTTTCCTCCGCTCTCTCTCTCTTCCCTCCCCTTTCTCTCGCACTATGTCTCTCCCTACACACACACGCACACTCACACGCACACACGCACACGCACACACGCACACACACATGCACACACACATGCACACACACACACACATGCACACACACACATGCACGCACGCATGCGCGTGCACACACACAAACACACATACACGCACACACATTAACATACACATTAACACATACATATTAATGCACTTACATATTAACACACATCCACATTAAGACATATAGACATTAACACATACGTATTGACACACGTACACATTAACACACATCACCATTAATACATTTACACATTAACACATACACACATTGACAAACAATTATTAACAAACACACACATTAACACACATACACATTAACACATACAACACACATACACATTAACGCACATCCATATTAACACATGCACATTAACACACATTAATGCCAAACAGGCATTAAAAGCAGCACACTCCCTCCGACGAATCGTTAAAAAGCAAGATATTCGTTTGGATATTGTACTGCAGCTTTTTGATTCACTTGTTTTACCTATATTATCATATGGATCCGATATTTGGTTCCCATGGGCTGAAACAAAAACTACCAATTCATTCAATACAGGAATGACAGATTTCTTTAGAAATTGTATTTCTTCGAAACATTCACATGAACAAATGCATATAAAATTTTGCAAACTGCTTCTAGGGGTACATTCTAAAACAATGAATCTGCCAACTCTAGCCGAACTGGGCAGATTTCCAGTTGGAATTCATATTGCATGCAGAGTTCTTGACCACTGGACTCATATTCTGGATGCACATAATGATAGCCATATCAAAAAGGTCTACATGTCGATGATGAACCAACCAGACACAATTGAAAATCCATGGATACAATTTGTAAAGAATATTCTTCACAATGTAGGATTAGGTCATGTTTGGAATAATCAGTCGACATTTAGTAACAGCAGACTTAAATTTACATTACGCCAACAACTAAGAAATAGATATGTACAATTCTGGAAACAGAGAAAAACTGAATACAGATAATTAGACTTCTACAACAAAATTAAAAGAAACGGTTATCAAATTGAGAATTATCTAACTGATAAAATCGATCCTGCTCACAAACAAGCTCTTTGTCAACTCAGAATAAGAGCACATTATTTAAACATCGAACGAGGAAGATATGCAAACATTCCCAGAGAAGAGAGGTTATGTGCTATATGTGAAGTTGTTGAAGATGAATTTCATTTCTTAGATTCGTGTATCTTATTTCATAATTTGCGAAGCCATCTAATCACTACTATACAGCAGTATGATCATCAATCAAATGTGATCTCTAGAAAAATACAAAACAATATACTAAAACCAAGTGATTTATTCACCTGCGATGACTGTCAAAAAACACTTGCCAACTATGTATTTCAGTGCATGCGTATTAGATGACCGTTTATTTCTTTGTTCCCTTTGTTCTTTGTTGTGTCTATTAATCCTTCGGGATTTTATGACAATAAATGAAGTCAAGTCAAGTCAAGTCAAGTCAAGTCATTAACACATATACACATGAACATACATACACATTAACACATACACAGTACCACACATACATACGCGCGGTTCTGGTTGTTCTTCGTCCCACTGCCTCTTTGTCTGTCTGCTTATGTCTTTTGCTTGTCTTTTCCTTTCTATATGATTGAGAGAGAGAGAGAGACAGAGAGAGAGAGAGGAGGGGAGGCGCGAGATAGTGCCCCCTTTCGATCGTGACTTCCCGGATGGGGATGAGGGTAGGGGGAGAGGGGGGCGGGGGGATCGCATGTCGGAATGAAAAAGGTCTTCCACCTAGAGCACAAGACTTGTGAAAGAAAACCTACGTGCTACATATCAATGAAGCCACCCGATTTCCTTTCGATTACTTTCTGTGCAGGAGCACACATACCTCCACCCCCCCACCCCCACCCCCCAGCACACACACACGCAATCAAGCAAGCGCGTGCACACACACACACGCACACACACACACACACACACGCGCGCGCGTGCGTGCGCGCGCGCGTGCGCGCGCGCAAAGGCACTCGTTCACACATAGAGACCTGTACAGATAGGCACAGACATACAGACACACACACACACACACACACACACACACACACTCGCACGCGCACGCGCGCGCAAATGCACTCGTTCACACATAGAGGCCTGTACAGATACGCACAGACACACACACACACACACACACACACACACACAATTTAGACACAATCTCACTCACACGTGCGCTCATACACAAATTTAGACATAATATCACTCACACGTGCGCTCATTAAAAAAGAAATCATGGTCGATTTCTACCGAGCAGTCATTGAAAGTGTGATAACCTTCGCTATTACTGTTTGGTACGGAAACATTTTCAAGGCAGAAGTTGCAGCCCTTAACAGAATCGTAAAAACTGCCACCAAGATTACCGGGGCTGATCTACCTTCTCTAGAAGACATATAATTTATTATAAGCGGCTACTTAAAAAAGCAAAATCAATCAGCCAGGACGAATCACATCCAGCTTTGGGGATTTTCGAGATGCCCCCCTCTGGTCGACGGTACAGAAGTATAAGGACGAAAACCAATCGCTTCGCCAATAGCGTTTTCCCCAAAGCAGTCAATGCCCTGTCTCTCGAACAAATCCAGTATGATAAATAGAATTGCGCAATCAACAACTAGAGAAAGAGAGAGAGAGTGTGTGGGTGTGAGTGTGTGTGTGTGTGTGAGTGCGTGCATGTGTGAGTATGCACAAGTTTTTATATTGATATGCACATGTATATATCCTAATTCCTGTGTTTGTGTATGATTTTCGATTTATGTTCGTATCTTGTGTACTATCCCCCCAATATTCCTTGTGACCCCGGTACACTTAGTAATAAAGACATATTCCATTCTAATACATCATCAAATATCTCTCTCTCTCTCTCTCTCTCTCTCTCTCTCACACACACACACACACACACACACACACACACACACACACAGAGTTTGCATGGCTTGTAACTGAATGTCATTGGTATGAAGGTCTGTGCATAGGAGTTTTCAAGATGTGTTTTCAGACCAGTTTAAAAAAAAACAAAAAAAACAAACTTGAAGCGAGGCAGAGTGGCGAAGACCATGAGGCAGACTGCTCCAGATATCTGAATGGGAAAAGAAAGAATCACCGAAGGATCGGGTTTAACACGGGGAGCATGTAGCTGCCGTGAATCGGAAGATGACCTGAGTTGTCGTGGGTGTGTGTAGTTTGAAAGACTTAGATATCGAGGGGCAGCACCCGAAATGGAGCTGAAGGTGCGAATTGCGACACGACTTTGTACTGAATGCAGGCAGAAATTAACCAGCGAAGAAAATGCAAAAGATGAGTGATATTGTCAGTCTTTTTGGTTCTAAAGATACCTTGCTGCTGCTTTTTGAACTTTGTGGAGATTTTGTATCAAGCATTGAGGACAACCAGTGAAGAGTGGGTTACAATAATCAAGTCGGAACAAGACAAGAGAGCACACCGGACTTTGTGTTGCTTGAGTAGTAAGGAGATGTCGATTGGAACAGATCTTACGAATTTGGAAGTATGCAGCCTTGCATTGCTTACGTGTTTCTTCATTGAAAGGTTTTAATCAAAAGTCACATCCAGATTCAGATTTTTCACTGAAGATACAGTCTACATCTGAATCTACAATTTTATGAGAGGAAGGCAGTAGTTGTTTACAGACAGTCTGCTTGAAGAAGTAATAATGGTTTCAGTTTTACCATCATTTATTTATAGTTTGTTTTGATTCACCCATGTCTTAACGTCAGCATTACACCGTTGAAGTGCCCTCATGGAGGAGTCAAGATCTAAAAGAAGTGAGTTGTGGAGCTGGTTATCGTCAGCAAAGGCATGACGATTTACAGAATGGTCCTTGACAACATCGAAAACTGGTTTAGTATAAAGAATAAACAGCACATGTCCTTGTACAGATCCTTGCGAAACGCCATCTATAACTGATGATGGGAAAGATTGATGGCCATTTACCGTGACTGTTTTTGTTCTAAGTTGGGATTGGATTGGAAAGATGACAGTGCGCATCAAGGGATGCCAAGCAAGAGAACATGGTCAATGGTATCAAAAGCGACAGAAAGATCAGGCAATGAAAGAGTACAGATTTTACCATTGTCAAGGGATGTTAAAATATCATTTATTATCTTTGCAAGTGCACTTCCACAACTATGATGTCTGTATGCTGACTGGAAAGGGCTGAGTAGATTGCTGTGAATTAAATGATCGCAAAGCTGCAAAAGAACGAGACGCATTAGCAACTTCGACAGAAATGATTTGAAACAGGACGGTAATTCTTCCTATCGTCTGGATCATGTGAACCCTTCTTTAGCAGAGGTTTTACCATAGAACACTTGTATGAATAAGGAAAGTTTCTAGACGTTAGAGAGTTTCATTATGTCAGTAACGAAAGGCAAGACGATGTCAAGGCAATCGAGAAAGAGATTTGAATGGAAGGGATCAAGTTCGCATATTTTGAGTGGAGTGGTAAGAATCGTACGTCTGATTAGATCTTGAGTCACAGGGGTGAACTGAGAGGTCGACCATGAAAGTAAGTGATATCAGACGACGATGGGGTTTGGGGTTGTTGGGGATGTGAATGTGTGTTCGTGATTGCGCACGTGTTTCTCTCTCTCTCTCTCTCTCTCTCTCTCTCTCTCTCTCTCTCTCTCTCTCTCTCTCTCTCTCTCTCTCTCTGTGTGTGTTACATTTCTATATAAAAAAGTAACTATTTATAAGGCATGGTATTAGATAACAGCAGGAGACTGAAGTTCTCTACTATTTAGATAAGACAAATAGATAAAAACAAAACAGGAAGGCTAATATCAAATGAGAATCTAACATCCTCAGAACGAATAACTAATAATTGTAAAAGTAAACCAACTGAACTGTTCAACTAAGATTTGAAAGAGTCGTACACTGGCAGTGGGCTGCAAAAAAAAAAAAAAAAATGTCGACAGTGGAGATGATTTCAGGTCAGGGAAGTGGGATTCTGACACATGGCAAGAGGTATGGTTCAACATCGGGCGACAAGAGATTCACAGAGCCATTAGACTGCACCAGAATTCCATGGAACTTTTGATCTGTTATTTTTCAGATCCCCCCGAGAGCCAAGATGTATGGATCGACATCGGGCAACAAGAGCTGAACAGGGCCATGCAGGTGCGCCAGAACAACCGGGTGGCAAAGAACGTGATCATGTTCCTGGGGGACGGGCTGGGAATCTCCACAGTGACGGCGGCCAGGATCTACAAGGGGCAGACGGAGAGGAGGCGTGGTGAGGAGACACAGCTCAACTTCGAGACGTTCCCCTATGTGGCTCTGTCCAAGGTGGGTAGGTAGGGTTGGGTGTGTTGGTAAGCTGTTGTTGTTGTTGCTGCTGCTGCTGCTGCTGCTGTTGTTGCTGCAATTATTACTACTCTACAACTACTGTTACTGCTGCTGCTGCTGTTTCTCCTGCTACTGCTGCTACTGTAACTACTACTACTGCTGCTGCTGCTGCTTCTGCTGTAACTATTACTACTACAACTCCTGCTGCTGCTGCTACTACTAATGCTACTACAACTACTTAATTCGAGTTGCTAAAAGCCGAGCCGACCACAAAAAGGCTATCTCAGGGCTGATTACTGCTTGATGGATATGCGTCTGTGTGTGTGTCTTTGTGTGCTTATTCGCTATTCACCTCCAACCTCCCTTTTTAGCAATCCCTTCTTCTGTCCTTCCTTCCTCTCTTCTTTCCCTCCCCATCAGTTTCTCTCTTCCCCTTTTCTTTTTTTTATTTTTATCTGCATTCCGCCATTCAGAAAACAAAAATAAGCTGTCTAGTGTGATGTATAGATTTTTTATTTCAATTAAATTAACAGAAAGAGACATTTACAAATCTGACTATTTAATGTATATCAAAAGTCTAAATGACCTAGGATTGAGTGGACTCTGGACTGAACACTGTGACATGCGTCCTTCATACAATAAATTTAAGTCTATAATAAAGCAAAGGTTGAGAGACCAATATATGCAGACCTGGAGTGCAAAAATAAATTAAAAAATGAATTGTATTATAACTACAGAATATGCAAAGAAAATGTTCAGTTTGAAAAATATATTACAATTCTCCCAGATAATTACAGAACTATAGTTATAAAGTTACTCTCAATCACAGTTTACCCATCCAGGAAGGAAGATTCCTACGTACTGACAGAAATGAGAGGGTTTATAGATAATGTAATTCAGTTGAACTGAAAGACGAATTTCATTATGTCTTTAAATGCTCGTTCTTTTCAGACACTAGAAAAGCATTCTTAAAACCATTTTATTGTAAACGACCGAACACACTGAAATT
>NC_134882.1:48582317-48609817 GCF_041734735.1 Babylonia areolata | reverse complement strand
TCGAAGTGGTTGTTACACGTGCCGTTCGGTCAGTCAGTTGATCCAAATGAAATGTTTTTTTTGGTTTTTTTTTTTATTACTGAATCCAGTGTGCTTGAGGTTTTAGTAAGTCGATGTTAAAATCACCCAGTATTATGTTTCATTATTTTCAAGCGTGACAGCGTCCATCATTGTATTAAAACTGTTCAACCAGTTTACTCTTTCTGTTGGGTTCCTGCAGATCAGTCCAGTAAGTAACAGGTTTGCTATGTTTTTATTTTTATTTCTACCCACAGTGATTCAGCTTGGAACTATTCCACTTTTACTCTTCTCACTGATGAGACAGGTTTACTGTAATACAGTAATAGGTCTGTTTCCATACTATTTCTAGGGTCACATCGAAGTGTATTATAACCTGGTATAGCTAAATGAGAATCTAATATACGATCAGAGAGATGCGTTTCGAAGAAACAAAATAGTTGAAAGTTATTTCCAGAATTTTCTAACTTCGAGGGTATTTCTGATTTTTTGTTCAGTGGTGTGGACAGATGGCCTAGAGGTAACGCGTCCGCCTAGGAAGCGAGAGAATCTGAGCACGCTGGTTCGAATCACGGCTCAGCCGCCGATATTTTCTCTCCTTCCACTAGACCTTGAGTGGTGGTCTGGAAGCTAGTCATTCTGATGAGACGACAAACCGAGGTCCCAAGTGCGCACGTAACAGAACCCGCGGCAACAAAAGCGTTGTTCCTGGCAAAATTCTGCTGAAAAATCCACTTCGATAGGACGATAGGAAAAACAAATAAAACTGCACGCAGAAAAAAAAGGGTGGCGCTGTAGTGCAACGACGCGCTCTCCCTGGGGAGAGCAGCCCGTATTTCACACAGAGAAGTCTGTTGTGTTAAAAAAAAGAAATTCAAAATACAAAAAACAACAACAACAACAACAACAAAAAAAGAGTTAATATTCAAGTGACCAATCCGTAATCTTTCTTTTGAAGACCAAGTGTTTTGTGTATACATAGACACTTTGGGAAAATAAACCTTGAAAAGCTGTAATATTTACGTAGAGCAATGAATGAATCGAGTATCATACAAGTCCTAACAGAACAACAAAGTTGACACAAAATATACACCTTAAAATACACCAAAACAGCCACAATTCTAATCTATGTAGACAAGGGGAAAAAAACGGGGGTAGGGATGTCAATGATTTCAACCCAAGTGCGCAAGTAATTTGAACAAGTGCGGAAATCACAATATCAATGTGAACAATATATATAACATTAGAGAGAGAGAGAGAGAGAGAGAGAGAGAGAGAATGGCAAAATTTACTCTGTTATTCTGTCATGATCATTCGGACTTGTCTTCGTTCTTTTGTTCCTCGCTGTGTTCACGTGCAATGCTCAGTGTGCATGCTTGCTAGAATCAACAACGAATAATGGATATACTGCTGACTGCAGGTGGTTCTGGGAGGAGGAAGGCGATCATTCCAGAGCCGCAGTGATGGCAAGGACTTGGTTCAGGTACTGTCAAACACCTTTCTCCCATCAGCCTACATCAGTACTTAGTACTATGAATAATCAATTAACATGTGCACTTCTTTTACGCGTATATAGTACGTTTTCATTGTGAGGTGCATGACTAGTGAAGTTTAATTGATGACTTGGTGTGTCCGTATTATTTTCTCTTATGGACAGTGTATGCCATTTTTACTTACATTTTCAGTCACACACACACACACACACACACACACACACACACACACACACACACACACACACACACACACACACACACACACACACACACACACACACACACACACACACACACACACACAAAATATTCAGTAACAACTGAACACAGCTGAAGTTCTGGGAGTAATGCTGGGAGGCGACATAAGTGTCGGTCAGGCGTTGGACTTTTGATCCAGTCAACACCTGTGCACAGGGTTCGAGTCCCCGATCCGGCACCGTGTTTTGTTGTGTGTTTAGGGCAGGCACTTGACTGATTTTCCTCACACCAGCAAGGTATGAATGGGTACTATACCTCGGTAAGGTTTCGGCCTGGTGTTTTGTCTCTGGGAAAGACACTTCCGTTTTCTTCGCTGTGGATAGGTATGAATGGGTACCAGACTTAGGGAGGGGAAGATCACAACGTCGGAACGAGAGGATTGAGTTCGGCTTTCCTATGCCGAGCCCTTGACACGGTGGATATGAGTTCAGTGTCGTGATGGCCGTGAAAGGCTGTAGGGGACCTTTATCCTTTAACTCACTCAGTACGGCCAGTCTTCTCTTCTCCTCTACACAGACCCCTCGGATGTCCAGTGGGTGTCTGAATGACCCAACCTTTAGCTTCCGTTGTCAGAATTGTGGTATTCTTTGTCAACATTCACCTCTTCAGTATAAGAGCCTTCCGCTTGCAATATTTTGATGATGGTAATTGGGGTGAAACGCTGTTAACGTCGTCTCTTTCGCCGTTCGTATGGAGAGAGTTAACCGAAGGGTAACAGGACACTGATGCCAACGTAAACAAGGGGATGGGGATGGATAACAAGGCAGTGACTACGATCATAATTGAAGAAAGTGAAATAGGATCAATGACAACACATACACACACACACGCAGACACACACACATACAGGTAAACATATATATTTATCCCTCTCTTCTCTCCGTTGTCCTCATTCGTATTATCACCCCTGGTCTCTCCACCCTCACTCTCCACTCTCACAGGAGTGGCTGAACACCAAGCAGGGTGAAGGGAAGAGAGCACGCTACGTGAAGAACGCGACAGAACTGCGGAGTCTGCAGGCTGCAGACACCGACCATCTTCTGGGTACGTAGGGCACAAGGGAACACGAACGAGAGAGAGAGAGAGGGGGGTTGCAGACATGGAACAAGTCATGTGCATGTGCGCGCATGTGTAGTAGTTGTAGCGGTAGTGATGAGGATAGTCCCACGTTTTACCATTTTCCTTTTTTCACTGACATTGGACGAAAGAGAAAATGGGAATGAAAAAGTAGAA
This sequence comes from Babylonia areolata, assembly GCF_041734735.1. NCBI lineage: Eukaryota > Metazoa > Mollusca > Gastropoda > Neogastropoda > Buccinidae > Babylonia > Babylonia areolata. Next base: position 48,606,812 of record NC_134882.1, on the reverse strand, counting down.
CAGTATGGAACTTAAGCAAAATGAAGTTGTGTGTGTGTGTGTGTGTGTGTGAGAAAGTCAAATCTAAAACAATCAAAATGGTAAATTGAATGATAAACGTCTGTTTGTTTTTTTGTTTGTTTTTACATCGAGCCATCTGGAAGAAAAAAACAGAGGAGAAAACAGATCTTTAGGAACAAAATGTGTGTGTGCATGTGTGCCTGTGTGTGCGTGTGTGTGCGTGGGTTATGTGTGCAGGTCTGTTCACTGAGAGTCACATGACCTGGGAGCTGAGCAGGGACGATAACTCTGAACCGTCACTGTCGGAAATGACGGCCAAAGCCTTGGAGGTGCTGAAGAAAAACGACAAAGGCTTCTTCCTTTTTGTCGAGGGTACGTTTGTTTGTCTGTCTGTCTGTCTTTTGCTCCTGTGTCTGGAATTCTCTTGCTGTGCAGTTCCGTCGTTCACCAACTCTTTCAGAACAAACTGATATAAAAAAAAAAACCTACCAGTTTTCCATGGATGTTCGATGCGACGAAGCGTAGTTGTCTGTGTGTCTACCTCCCCCCCTACCCCCTCCTCCCCCCCCCCCCGCCCCCCACTCCTTCTTTTTCTCCTCTCCACCCCCAACCCCTTGATTCAAGCCTCGTTGTATGTGACGCCTTTTGGGGTGGGTTTTCTACTCTGTGTGTGTGTGTGTGTATGTGTGTCTGCGCGCGCGCGCGCGTGCGTGCGCGCGTGTATGCGTATGCGTGTGTGGTCTGTGTGTGCAGGTGTATGAGTTTTGTTTTGTGTTTTTTGTGCGATGGTTTCTTTCGCCTTTGCAATATGTCGCATTATCTTGGTGTATCCCCCTAATGTGCGGAGAGTTTGGGGCATATTAGTAGCATATACCAATAATTGTAATATTACTATTTTATCTTCTTTTTCGAGGGTACGCTTGTTTGTCTGCCATAATTATGTCTGCCTTGTCTTAATTGACTTTGCTTCACTGTATCTCGTTTGTGACTCCCGAAAACGGAGTATGGCTGCCTACATGGCGGAGTAAAAACGGTCATACACGTAAAAGCCCACTCGTGTACATACGAGTGAGCGTGGGAGTTGCAGCCCACGAACGCAGAAGAAGAAGAAGAAGAAGAAGAAGAATCTCTTTTGTGTCTCAGTCATGGCAAGATGTTTTGCATGTCAGTGCGCTCTTTCTCTGTGTCTGTCTCTGTCCGTCCCTCTGTCCGTCTTGTCTGCCTGTTTCTTTCTCTCTGTGTAGTTGCCTTCCAGTATGTCTCTGTGGCTCAGCCATGGTGAGACATGATATATGTAAATAATATCTCACTCCGTCTGTCAGCTATCTCTCTCTCTCCCATTACAGTTTGTACTGAATGCACGTACACGCACACACACACGCACAAACACACACACACACTCACTCACTCACACTCACTCACATATACATACACACGCGCTCGCACACACACAAATATACACACACACACACACACACACACACACACACACACACACACAGAGCCACACACACACACAGAGCACACACACACACACAGCCACACACACACAAACACACACACACTCACATATACACACGCACACGCGCGCTCGCACACCCCCAAATGCACACACGCACACAATCACACACACACTGAACACACACGCATGGACACACGCGCGCATACAAACACACATCGACACGTACACGTATACACGCACGCTCGCACAGTACACACACGCACACGCACAGACACAGATACGCCCACAGAGAGAGAGAGGGGTGGGAGGAGAGAGCGATCGCCTGTCTTGACAATAAAAGGCGAGCCAGTGAGCTGTGTACGATTGTTGATATAATTATTGCTGCTGCTTTTTTTTTTTTTTTTTTTTTTTTTTACTCTCTCCATACGAACGGCGAAAGAGACGACGTTAACAGCGTTTCACCCCAATTACCATCATCAAAATATTGCAAGCGGAAGGCTTTTATACTGAAGAGGTGAATGTTGACAAAGATACCACAATTCTGACGAAGGAAGCTAAAGGTTGGGTCGTTCAGACACCCACTGGATATCCGAGGGATCTGTGTAGAGGAGAAGAGAGGACTGGCGCGGCCGTACTGAGTGAGTTAACCAAGAATGGTATTGGACGGAAAAAGCAGGGGGAAGGAGGGGGAAAGGAGGTTGTGAGTTGGAAGCGGTGTCATGAAAATGATATGGGCTGAGATCATAAGCTGTGTGTGTGTGTGCTTGTGTGTATGGGTGTGTGTGTGTGTGTGTGTGTGTGTGTTTATCTGTGTGTGTGTGTGTGTGTGTGTGTGTGTGTGCGCGCGTTTCTGTGTGTGTATGTGTCTGTGTGTGTAAGCATGTATGCGCGTGTCGTGCTTGCGCGTGCGTGTGCGTTGCCAGGAGGTCGCATAGACCATGCTCACCATGACAACCAGGCCAAGCGCGCGCTGTCGGAGACGGTGGAGATGGACAACGCCGTGCAGAGGGCGCTGCAGATGACGGACCCCCAGGACACCCTCATCATCGTCACTGCCGACCACTCACACCCCTTCAACATCCAGGGATACCCGAGTCGGGGGAACGACATTCTGGGTAGGTTGAGACATTCTGGGCAGGTTGTCACATTCAAGGTTATGACTTCTGGGCAGGCCATGATAATCCGGGTTGGCTATGGCATTCTAGGTTAGCTATGATATTCCAGATAGGATATGTCAGTCTTCGTAGGTTATGACATTCTGGATACGACATTGAGTAAGATATGACATTCCCGATATACTTTTTCCCCCCAGTCAGTAGCCTTCTATGTATATTTCGTTTTAACTCACTCAGTACAGCCAGTCCTCTCTTCTCCTCTACACAGACCCCTCGGATGTCCAATGGGTGTCTGAATGACCCAACGTTTAGCTTCCGTCGTCAGAATTGTGGTATTCTTTGTCAACATTCACCTCTTCAGTATAAGAGCCTTCCGCTTGCAATATTTTGATGATGGTAATTGGGGTGAAACGCTGTTAACGTCGTCTCTTTCGCCGTTCGTATGGAGAGAGTTAATGGATTTTTTTATGATTTCGCTTCATTGTTTATCTGGTCTTAATCATTTCATTCCATTTAATGTTAATGATTTACATAAAGCTAGGGTAGGGCTCTTAATGCCTGATCAGCACCTTGGGTTTGTTTATAAGAGGGTCTGCCATATGCTGCTGCTGCTGCTTTTGTGTTCAACAGGAAATGTGGTGTAGATTAATATAGATCAGTCCGCATGCTTCGACACCCCCTTGAAACTGAAACTTGGTAGGATACGGCATTCCGGAAATGACATTCTGGGTGGGATGTGAGATTCTTGACTGGCTGCGGCATTCTAGTAACGAAATTCTGGCTAGGCCTTGAATTCTTGCTAGGATGTGGCATTCTGGTCATGACATTTTGTATAGGTTATGACATCCGGCTACAAATATTCTGGGTAGTTTATGGCATTGTACGAAAGCGCTGGTATTTTCCGTATTTCATGAAACTCTGTTTGGATTATGAGAATTATTTTAGGATGGAGGGCATTGCTGGCTTCTGGAGTCGGGGATAGTGGATACTGTTCGTTTCTATAATCAGTCAGGGATTGTGAGTATTGTTGGCTTCTATGTTCAGCGATAGTGCATATTGTTGGTTTCTATGTTCAGGGATAGTGGGCGTTACTGGTTTCTATGTTCAGTGATAGTGGATATTGTTGGTTTCTGAATGAATATTGGAGTTGTATAAGTAGTAAAAGTAATATCGATGATAGTAATAATAATAATGATAATAATAGTAGTAGTAGTGATTAAAATAATAATATTAAAAGAAATTACACACGGGTGGTGGATATTGGTGCTTTTTGACGGAAGATAGAGGTCATAAGTACTACTACTACAACACCCACAACCACTGCTTCTTCTACTACTTATCATAATAATAATGATGATGATGATAATGATCGATGATGATGCTGATGATAATAATATATAAATAATCGATGACAATAATAATAATCATATAAATAATCGATGACAATAATAATAATCATAATCATCATCACCATAACCATACTACTACTAACGATGATGATGGTGATGATGATGATGATGATGATGATGATGATAACAATACAGGGCTGGTGGACATCATTGACCCTGGCCAGGAGGTCCTTGACCACATGCCCTACACCACGCTGAACTACGCGAACGGCCCGGGCCCTGACCGCTCTCAGAACCTGACCGGTGTCAACACCAGTGAGTGCAGTCTGTTGGCCTCGCTTGGCCTGTTTCACTGTCTTCTCACGGCCATGCTCATAGTACATCCCGAGTTAAAGCAAGTCCTAGACATGCATGCACTCTCATTCTCTCTCTCTCTCTCTCACTGTGTCTGTCTTTGTCTCTGTCTCTCTCTGCCTGTGTCTCTGTCTCTCTGTTGTTTGTCTCTGTCTGTCTGTCTCTCTCTCTCTCTCACACACACACACACACACACGCACACGCACACGCACATACGCACACACACAGAGTCACGACCTTACAAACGAGTGTTAAAAAAAAAGGGGGGGGGGGGGGGTCGATATCTATATGTATGTCTCTCTGTCTCTCTCTCTCTCTATGTTTATACATATATGTGTATATATATATACATGGCTTACCTACTCGGGTTTCTCTGTTCCTTTCCGCATAACTTAATCCTCACCTCCATGTTTCAGTCATTACTTCATGACATTCATTGACGCATTTGTTTGTCTGTATACCTACATCGGAAAGCGATGTGGCAAATCGTATATTGAGACAGATATGTCTGGTTTTGTGTACATAGGCCTTCGCAGAGTCGGCTAGGCGTCGGACTTCTAACCCAGTGTTCACCAGGTATCAGAGTTTGAGGCCGGGTTTCGGCATGGTGTCGTGTCCTCTGGAAAGGCACTTTAGTCCGGTTTTCCTCACTCCACCCTGGTGTGAGTGGGTACCTGGAAAGGTGAAAAGCGGCAGATATAATGGACTGGACCCCCGCCTTCCCATGGCGAGTCCCAGACACAGTGGATGTGAATTACCTGTCCGATGTCCGTAAAACGTCATAAGGCCTAGAGGGTATGGTAGTTCAAATTCGACCAAAATCTTGATTTTTCATTTTTTGTTTCTGATAATTTTCGACTCTTCAAACCCTATCAATTTATCAACTGCATTTGCATGAAGCTCATCATTCAGTGTGTCAGAATCATCAATAAAAATCGTTACCCAAGCCCACGTATGTTTGAATTGGGGCAATGATTACGGAAATAGCTGATTTTTACACGTCGAAACATCATAGCAACCATAGCCTGACCCCCACGTTCCGCATGTCACCGAGAAGAGCGCTCGAAGCTCAAACCGAATATTGCCGAGTCACGGTTGTCCGTTTATAATTGATTGAAGAAGAGCGCGTTTTCTGAATCCACCACATTAGCCGAAGTTTGCCGATCATTCCCATATAAGGCAGAAGAGTTTTGATTGGCCAAGTCTTGGACTCGTACACACTCGGGCATCCCACAATCCTGTGCAACATCACGAAGTGAGGACGCCAATCGACATACCACGCGATTCAACAAAATTCGTTTCAATAGATCTGTGTGTAATCGAATAACTTGATCAAGGAATCAGAGCCAAGATGCCTCGTGTTTTTCTTTTCCTGTTTTCTCTGTTTCACTATTTTGGGTTAGTCAGCTGTTTCAAATAACTACTACATAAAACTGGCTGCAGTTACAGGTTTGAAATTTTGCACAGTTATTCTACAATGTATGTTCTTTATTTTGGGAAGACCAGTTTTGATCAACTTGTCAAGATGATGCTACTTAAAGCATAATTTGAAAAAAACGCAGAGCGTTCTAAGTTGTTGTTTTTTTATTCCACAAAATTTCTAAAATAGGTGCTAGGAGTTTCGTATTTGAAGGAAAGATGAAACAAATGACAATAAAAAAAATGTCAAAAAAACAAAACCAAACAAAAACAAAACTAAAATATCCTGAATAAAACTAAAGTTTTAATCATTTGAATTTATATGTCTGGCGACCATTTTGGATGCGTTTCCGTCAAGACGGGTGGTGAAAGGGAACAATTTTTTTTTAACACTTTTTAAACAATTTACTTTGAAATCAAAACAAAAACTGACTAATATTACTTAAAAGAATGCATGCTGATTTGTACTGCCATGCCCCCCTTAAGCTTTTAATCCAGGCTCGAGTTTCGAAATAATTAAAAGAGGCCGCTCGCTCAGTTTGGCTCTGCAACCAGTTTCTTGTTTTCTGGAGTCCGTTTTCTGCACGTATTGAAGTGGACGCTGGTAAATACGATTTCACTGCGACGATGGCTGAAAAGGCAACGGGACCTCTAGAAACCAAGTGTTTAGCTGAATAATTATACATGGTTATCGACGGCAGTTTAGTGTTTAAATCTATTGTTTTTTTACACTGGGAGGCACTATAAATAAGAAGAATGATGATAAACAGTAGTAGTGTTATTGATATAACCTTTACTTTCTATACCTTTTCCCCCCACAGCCACCAACGACTTCATGTACCAGAGGCTGGTGCCCTTCCAGGCGGGCTGGGAGACCCACAGCGGAGAGGACGTGGGGATCTACGCCACGGGCCCCATGGCCCACCTGTTTCACGGGGTGCACGAGCAGAACTACATCGCTCACGTCATGGCCTACGCGGCCTGTGTCGGCCGCAACAAGGCGCACTGCGACCTGGGACCCCCCACCACTGGTGACGGCAGTTCGGGGGCAGTGGGAGTGAACGGAAAGACTGGCAGGGAAGCTGCGGTCTTCGTGGTGGTGATTGTGTCACTGGTGGCAGCTCTTGTGCAGTTTTAGGAGGGCCAAGAAAATAGATGTGTGTTGTAGTAATGTCTGTCTGCCTGTCTGTTGTAGTGATGAAAGCACTTGCATTATTCAGTGAATTCTTTTTGTTTGGTTTGATAAATCGATCAGTTATTCAGTCTATCCAGTCAATTCATACATTGGTGAACTCAGGGTGTATTTTCAGCAGAACGCGTGTTTTACATTCCACGTGTTTCACACACACACACACACACACTCTCTCTCTCTCTCTCTCTCTCTCTCTTTCTCTCAGCCTGTGATGTTGGCTGAAGGAATGTGTGTTCTGGTTGCAACAGTCATGATGACACATCTCTGTCTCTCTGTGTCTGTCTCCCTCACCCTTCCTCCATCCATCTCTCTCTCTCTCTCTCTCTCTCTCTCTCTCTGTGCACTCCAGTTGTTATGGGAGACCTGATAATTAAAAGCTTTTTTTCACGTTGACTCTCACTTCTTCTCTCACTGTCCCTCCCTCTTCCTTTCTCTCTTCCCCCTCCTCCTTCCCCCTCATTTCTCTCTTCCCCCTCCTCCTCCCCCCCCCTCCTTCCCCCCCCCCTTTCTCTCTCTTCCCCCTCCTCCTTCCCCCCCCCCTCCTTCCCTCTCCTTTCTCTCTCTTCCCTCTCTCCCTCCTTCTCTCTCTTCCCCCTCTCCTTCCCCCTCCTTTCTCTCTCTTCCCCCTCCCCTTCACTCTCCTTTCTCTCCTCTACTTCCCCCTCCTCCTTCCCCCCTCCTTTCTCTCTCTTCCCCCTCCCCTCCTTCCCCCTCCTTTCTCTCTCTCCCCTCGCTCCTTCCCCTCCTTTCTCTCTCTTCCCCCTCCTCCCTTGCTTCCCCTCTTTCTCTCGTCTCCCCCCCCCTTTCTCTCTCTCCCCCTCCCTTCTCTCTCTTCCCCCCTCCTCCTTCCTCTCCTTTCTGTCTCTCCCCCTCCTTTCTCTTCCCCCTCCTTTTCTCTCATCTTCCCCCCTCCTCCCTTCCCCCTCCCTTCCTCTCTCTTCCCCCTCCCTCACTTCCCCCTCCTTCTCTCTCTCCCCCTCCTTTCTCTCTCTCCCCCCCTCCTTTCTCTCTCTTCCCCTCTTTCTCTTCCCCCTCCTTTCTCTCTCTGCCCCCTCCTCTTTCCCCCTCCTCCTTCCCCCTCCCTTTCTCTCATCTTCCCCCTCCTCCTTCCCCCTCCTTTCTCTCTCTTCCCCCTCCTCCTTCCCCCTCCTTTCTCTCTCTTCCCCCTCCTCCTTCCCCCTCCTTTCTCTCTCTTTCCCCTCCTTTCTCTTCCCCCTCCTTTCTCTCTCTTCCCCTCTTCCTTCCCCCTCCTTTCTCTCTCTTCCCCTCTTCCTTCCCCCTTCTTTCTCTCTTCCCCCTCCTTCCCCCTCCTTTCTCTCTCTTCCCCCTCTTCCTTCCCCCTCCTTTCTCTCTCTTCCCCCTCCTTTCTCTTCCCCCTCCTTTCTCTCTCTTCCCCTCCTCCTTCCCCCTCCTTTCTCTCTCTTCCCCTCTTCCTTCCCCTCCTTTCTCTCTCTTCCCCCTCCTTTCTCTCTCTTCCCCCTACTCCTTCCCCCTCCTTTTTCACTCCCCCTTCTCTTTTCCCATCATTTCTCTCTTTCCCCCTCCTATCTGTCCTCCCCAACTCCCTTTTCTCTCCCCTCCTCCCTCTCTTCTCTCCCATCTTTCTCTCCCCCTCAATCTCTCCCCTCTGTCCTCGTCCATCCTCTCTCTCTCTCTCTCTCGCTTCACCGTTTGACACCCACCCCACCCTACGCTTGATGTGTGAAATAAAAAGGACAATCAATCGCGGACTCCACCCCATGTTTGCTGTTGTTTCCCTCGACTGTTGAACTTGGTGAGATCAGATCAGCGCAGCATAATTGTGGGGTGTGTGCTGGTACTTCTGCTGCTGCAACTGCAACTGCTGCTGCTACTCACACTACTACTGATGCAACTACTACGGTTCAGTGCTGCAACTGCTGCTACTATTACTTCTGCTATTGCTACTACTACTACTATTACTACTATTTTCATTATTTGCTATCTTAATTGGATTTTACTGGTCTGTTGTCTTCACTGGATTTAAATGGAACTGGCACAAACTGCAAATAAAATTATCGGACATCGAAAAAAAAAAAGGGTGTACTCGTTTTTCTCTTAGTTCACCTACCGCCAGAGGAAACAGCCAACTTGCTTAACATCTCACACAAAGAAAAAGAAAAAAAAGAATGGCATAGAATATATACGAATCGCCCTTCCTCTTTTTTACGCATTTAAACACATTACCTGAGTCGTGTATATAGACGGGCGTATTCAAGCTGGTGAGGTGGAGTCGCCCACAGTCCCTGTTTTCGCCAGTGTGCTGGCTTTGAAAAGAATATCCCCACATTGAACAAGGGGAACGTGTTTCTGAAAAGCACAACGGCTTCAGGAAAGGCTCACGTGTTATTACCTAACCATGGGGGTTTGTAGGCCTACGTGTGAAATGTCATGTGTACTTGCTGAGGCATATTCTTGATGATAGAATACGTGCGCGTCTTCTGTGTGTCTGTCTCTGTGTCCGTCTCCCTTTCTCTCCTTCAAAGATCATGGAGCACACGCACACGCACACACACACACACACGAATGATTACATGCACACACAACTTGGGTGGGAGAGAGAGTGTAAGAAAAAGTCGCTGTTATCAAATCTTCCCTTTTAAAATTTTTCTGTGAAAAAAATAACAGCCACAACAAACAGAAGACCAGCAAACAGCGGTCATTTTGTAAAAACAAATTGTTAAGCATTCAAAAGATTAAAATTCTACAATCACAACACAGGCGGGACGACAATATCGTCAGTTACACCATTTGATAAAACAGCACATTGTGCTGTTGAATAGTAGATGCCCGCTGTACTGTACTTGTCAGCGTTTGTAAACCAATACAGTTCCAAAGAGATACAGTGATCAGACAGGCCTATGGAATGATAGCATGCATTGGACCCGAGCCAGCCCAGTTAGTCTGATGAAGGTAACTGGAAGGTTCTCCAATGTTAACCTTTTTCTTCTTTTTGACTCACTTGTGTAAGCAAAGTGAGTCTATGTTTTAACCCGGTGTTCGGTTGTGTGTGTGTGTGTGTGTGTGTGTGTGTGTAAACTTTAACATTGACATTTTCTCTGCAAATACTTTGTCAGTTGACACCAAATTTGGCATAAAAATAGGAAAAAATTCACTTCTTTCCAGTCATCTTGTTTAAAACAATATTGCACCTCTGGGATGGGCATAAAAAATAAAAAAGAAGCCTAATTACATGCAAACTGCATTTACTATTATATTTATATTTTTGTATTCTCTAAACTTGGCACTTTGACCTCTTTTTCTGACACAACAACAAGAGGAGTCATTATCATTTTTTTGTTCAAACAGGAACTTCTTTTGCAAAGCATGGAATTTTTATTTATTTTGCAAACGTTTTGGTGCAGAGAGTAAAAAAGGGAAAATACTCTGTAATTAATGCTAGGGGATTTAATTTATCACACGTGAGTCTTGAAGGCCTTGCCTCTCTTTGTTTTTCTTATTGGTTCGCCCTTTTAAACGTCCAGATGAAACAACTTACATCAGATCTTGTAAACAAGTTAGAGCAGGTGACGTGCAGCACAGCACTGCACTGGTGACACTTTGCTTGGCTGATTTCTTTCTGCTTGGGAGTAGTGTTTAATGTGTTCTATCAGGAATATATATATATATATATATATATATATATATATATATATATATATATATATATATATATATATATATATATATACCAAGCGCTATGCTTGCTCCAATATTTGCCTCACGCACAAGCTGTATTAGCTTGCCTCACGCACAAGCTGTATTAGCAGACGACGTTTTTCCCTCCCACCAGTTCATCTCAGTGCAAAGTCAAGGAAAGAAGCAAAGCGGCGAGAAATATAAAGGGAAGCAATTCTAAGGCTAAAGTGGTTAAACTCTGATTTGTCTCCCTTCTTTGCTTTTCAATTTGTCAAAAGGAGTAGAGATGTAGGCATGTTATCGGTGTTGCACTGGCCCATTTCATGACAAACATAGTCATACGAGGACTTGTGATTGGAATCGTAAAATCAGTCTGAACATCACAGGTACAATGTAAACAGTTATTCAGTGTGATACATTTGGAAGTTCAACATTCTTCTGTATGCGAATAATGAAGAACACTCAAATCTGATTATACCACCCGCGCCCTTTAAAAAAAAAACAAAAAAAAAAAATTACGGTGCTGTAGACCCAGACAAATGCAATGTTACTTCTATTCCATTTCCAAACCGAGAAAGCAAATTGTTTTATAAAGTTATATACATAAAGATTCATTTTTCAACAAAGACATTACAAATAAATTCTGGTGTGCATTTTTCGGAAGACATCCCAGCATATTTACGACAGTCATTATATCCCAAACTGAAACTTGCGAAAGGCAGAAGTCGAAAGCTGAGCCCAGTTTGTCAAACATCACCAATACCCTCCATACATTTCAGCCTAAATCTCTCCATGTTTTAATCATTTCATGTTAGAAATACAGTACACGTCAGTACAGTTTAGACTTCATACTAAAAGCTACAAATCGTATTGCTAAGTTAAATGAAATTAAATGTGCGACAAAGCAAAATTAAACAACTACAACAGAAGTGAAAAGTAGGAAAAAGGGTAATTATGTCATAATGATGATAAAGAAAATATCAATAATAATTATACATAATAACAATATGAAGAAGAAGAAGTAGACGAATTCCTTCATACATTCATCAACTGTTCATGAATCAATCAACCTTGTAAGCAATAATAAATCAACCCCTTGAAAAGTAGCTGGATTTCAAAATGACATCTGCTTACACAAGTAACAAATTAAAAATCAAATCATCACTGGCGAATTATCTACTAGAAAGGGAAGCAAAACAAACTGATGATAATAATAACAACAACAATAATAATCACAGAGAGACAATGACAATGACAAAGACACATGTTTTATTGAGGGTAAACTGGAAAAGCTGAAAACTTCTTTACACCATGCCCTCACAAAAAGAAAGAAGTCAGCGAAAGAGAGGGGGGGGGGGGGCAGAGACAGAGAGAGAGAGAGAGAGGAGGAGGAGGAGATAGAGACAGAGAGAGAGAGAGAGAGAGAGAGAGAGGCAGAGAGACAGAGATAATAAACCCAACCAAACGAAACTAAATCATTTCCCTCGCAGCCCCAGCCAGCATCAACGCCGCCACCACCACCATCACCATGACCACAGACCCTCTGTCCCTGCCCACTGTCGCCGCCCCTCCTGTGCAGTCAGGACTGGGTTTTGGTGTAGATGGAGGGTCGCAGTGCGCCTTGTTGGGGCCGACACAGGCCGCGTAGGCCATGACGTGAGCGATGTAGTTCTGCTCGTGCACCCCGTGAAACAGATGGGCCATGGGGCCCATGGCGTAGATCGCCACGTCCTCTCCGCTGTGGGTCTCGGAGTCGTCCTGCTTGGGCACCGCTGTCTGGTAGCGGAAGTCGTCCACAGCTGTGGGGAAGGGAAGCACGGGGTGTGGATGGATGTGTGGGAGTGTCTCTGTCTTCCTGTCTGGCTGTCTGTCTGTCTGTCTCACACACACACACACACACACACACACAAATCTATGTCTCTCTCCCTGTCTCTCTCTGAATCTCTCTCAGTGTCTCTCTCGCTCTCAGTTCATCTATCACACACACACACACACACACACACACACACACACACACACACACACACACACACACACACACACACATACATACATAGAGACAGAGAAAGAGTCGAATTTCAATGTTAGACATCCAGCCTGGTAAACACTTGACCTGCGCATAGGTACATAGGGTTGACAGTAAGAAGAGACAGCGAGGCAGACAGACAGACAGACAGACACACGGAGACAGAAAGGCTCACTGGTGTCAACATCCGTGAGGTCCTGAGAGCGGTTTGGCCCAGGCCCGTTCCCGTAGACCAGAGTGGTGTAGGGCAGGCCGTCTATGGGCACGTCGTTGGCCCTCAACTCGTCCACCAAGCCTGCAGTCAATCCATCAACCAATCGTTCAGTCAGGTCCAGTCCATTCATCCATCCATCCATCCACCCATCCATACATGCATACACCCAATGTTCAATGCATCCGTCATCGAATCATTCGATCGTTCAGTCAGTCAGTCAGTCAATATATCAACCAGTCATTCATTCAATTGATCGTTCAGTCACAGTCCATCCATCAAGCAAGAAAGCAATCCAATAATCCATCCATCCATCCATCCATTTATCAATCAACCGTTTCATCAACGATTTAATTAACCAACAGATCAATCATTCGTCCAGACAATTGTTCAGTCAATCAATCAATCAATCAATCGTCCAACTATTCGATCATTAGTTCCTTCATTCGTTCATCTTATCTATCAATTAATCAGTCAGTCAATTAGAAGCGTGGTCAGTTTATACAAGCATGGACGACGAAAAGACAGTTCACTAACTGCTGTCTAAACCGTGGACACACCAACATATAATGCATGTTACTTTCAGCAGCGTTATTAGAAAGAACTTTTTCTGAGAGAGAGAGAGAGAGAGAGGGAGAGAGAGAGAGAGAGAGAGAGAGAGAGAGAGAGAGAGAGAGAGACCAATTCACGCAAAGGTGATCGGGACACCAAGAGAGAGAGACAGACAGACAGACAGACAGGCAGACAGACAGACATGTGAATAGGAAGAGAGAATACCAACGAGTGAACTATTGAGACAAAAAACAACAACAAAAGAATGACAAATCGACCAAACGATCCAAGACAGCAACCATCGCCTTTACCCAGAATGTTGTTGCCCCGACTAGGGTAACCGGCGATGTTGAAGACGTGAGAGTGGTCGGCCGTGACCACCATCAGAGTATCGTCCCCTGTCATGTTCCGGGCAGCAGCAACAGCGTCGTCGAAGGCAGTGGTTTCTTCCAGTGCCCGCTTGGCCCAGTTCTGATGGTGCCCGTGGTCAATCCGCCCTCCTGGTAGAAGTTTGGAGCGTAGTGGTCATTTCCTAGGTTGATATACTAACTTCAGGGAGCTATTTGATTCAAACGAAGAAATTAGCGGGTGTTTTTTGGGGTTTTTCTTTACTTTGTGTGTGTGTGTGTGTGTGTGTGTGTGTGTGTGTGTGTGTGTGTGTGTGTGTGTGTGTGTGTGTGTTGTTGTTGTTGTTGTTGTTGTTGTTGTTGTTGTTTTTGTTTGTAGGCATGTGAATATGAATGAATGAATGAACTTTTTTTTCTTTCTTTTTAACTGTGGAAAAGACAAAGGAATAAGCATTTTACACTTGGTTTCATTCTGCCCTCTCGCGCAAGGCAAAAGCGTAACAGTATAAAGGATTTGTTTTTTTCAAATTAAGTTAAGGTACATGAGTAACGTCCTACCTTTTCATCCTATAGTCCTGGAGCTGAATTCTAGGGTTCTAAAGTAAGACAGATGGAATTTCCCACTTTAGCATCCTAAATTCCTGAGCTGAATTCAGGAAACTAAAGTAGGTCTTTACCAGATACATGAAATACATAAATACATAAAAAAATTATATTGGAAAGGGGGCTCTATGATTGGCACAGACTGAACGATCGAGTCATTGCAGACGATTGTGTGGACGATTGTGTCAATAATGACTGAAACATATTAGTGTAGTGACATGATCCTTATCAAAGTAAAGCGCAGTGCCCCCAACATCAGTCCAAAAAACCACTGAAAAATGGGTAACAACATCTACTAACAGTGATATCGCTTGAACTGTGCATGAACATTGGCTGTGAAAGTAGGTCCCCTGAATTTATGATACAAAAGTATGAAATTACAAGGAGATTAAAGGCTGCAATAGGCGGGAAATAAAGATTTGGTGCTCATCATATTTTGTTAGGTTAATTTTTTCCTTTTTTTTTTTTTTTTTAGTTTTTCGAATTGCTTTTATGTGGTTTTTACATTCAGACAAGGATACTTAAATCGCGCGTGCATGCACACACATTCACGCATTCGAGCACAATCAGACACACACACACACACACACACACACACACACACACACACACACACACACAACAATAACAACAACAACAACAAAACACACACATACATAGACACAAACGCTCTCTTCAATCCACACACACACACACACACACACACACACACACACACACACACACACACACACACACACACACACACACACATTTATTTTCCTGGTCCATTGCCACTGAATATGGCAATAGATATACGTAAAAGAAAGTCAACTGCTCCGTGATGGATTTCAATACAAGGGAAGCAGTTCTTTACAGGTATATGAAATTTCTCATTTCCTTTCAGTATCAAAAACTAATTTTCTACTGAATGTTGACAGGATCAAGCCATTTGTTGCCGTGAGTTCTCTTACGTGCGTTTGATGTATGCTATGGATACTTATAAAGCGCCTATCCTTGATCGGAGACCAAGCTCAAAACGCTCTACAAACACGGGGTCATTTGCACAACAGGCTGCCTACCTAGGTAAACCCGACTGACGGCTGCCATTGGACACTCCTGCGTCATTCAGTCAGGTACGCATACACACTCGGACATGTACCATTTTACGGTTATGACCGTATTGTTTACTTCCATGAAGGCAGCCATACTCGGTTTTCAGGGGTGTGCATGCTGGTGTGTTCTTGTTTCCATTACCCACCGATCACTGACATGGATTACGGGATCTTTAACGTGCGTATTTGATCTTCTGCGCGCAGATACACACGACGGGCGTTAAGGCACTAAAAGGTCTGTACATTAATTATGTTGACTTGGGAGATAAAAGTCTCCTCCCTTTACACACCAGGTGCCATTACCGAGATTCGAACTAGGGACCCTCAGATTGAACGTACAACGCATTAACCACTAAGCTATTGTGGTATTATCGTGTAGACCAGCACCGTGAACATCACTCAAGGCGTAGTGGAGTGGACACTGGCTCCCTAGTCGGGTGGATTAGCGCTGGGCCACACCTCCTCTGCTCCCTCTCTCTGCGTCGATATCTTTAGCATTGTAATCCGGTCCGTGCGCGCGCGCGCGCGCGCGCGTGTGTGTGTGTGTGTGTGTGTGTGAACATATCACATTGTCTCTGTCTGTCTGCCAATCTGCCTGTTTATCTGCATGTCTGCCTCTATCCGTTTGTCTGTCTGTCTGTCTGTCTTTTTTCAACATACGACGACTGGATGTGATCATCGTGTGTCGATGCATGCTTTTAAATAAAAATAACTTTTTTTTTGAGTGGGAGGATTTGGGGTGTTATTATACCTTCTACCAGCAAGAAGAATCCAGCTGGATTCTTGCTGAGGATTTCAATGGCCTTCCTGGTCATCTCAGTGATGGACGGTTCCTCTTCATTGTCTCGGGAAAGCTCGTAGGACATGTGGCTTTCCGTGAACAGACCTGAAAGTAGTCAACGGCAGAATCTGTGACCAGATCATACTGTGCCAAAACAGAAAACAAACACAAAAACATTACGAGCAAAGAACACAAAAACAATAAACAATATTATGTGGTAAAAAAAAATGACATGCATGTGGCATTCAATGAAATAAAGCTAAGAGAAATAATGCCTGTCTATCTATCTATGTATCTTATACATGTATTTAAAAAAATCTCTCTCTCTCTCTCTCTCTCTCTCTCTCTCTCGAGAGAGAGAGAGAGAGAGAGAGAGAGAGAGAGAGAGAGAGAGAGAAGAAGAAGAAGAAGAAGAAGAATGGAATCAAGTCCATTGGTTTCTTTTTCTAAGTCTTAAAAAGTTCTTCCGATGCTATTTATATGTTATTTCACCTTTAAAATACTTCTCTGGTTGAAATACGTTCTTAAACGAGTGGCACCACATACATGTTTGGTTCTGTGCTGTGTATGATGCCAGTTCTAATGAAAACAATCAATCAGGTGTTGTTGGAATTCTAATGATAATGATTTTTCCTTTCCTACCCCTTGAGTAACCCAAACCACACTAATGATTATCATTCTTCATAAAAACTTTCTTATCGTCAGGTATCCAGTTACAATGTCCCATTTCATATTGTCTGACAAACATTTCATAGCCTGTTTACATATGCGTGTTATAAGTAGTCTGGTTTATAATTATGCATTATCTCATACATTAGACCTACATTCCTATTTAATGAAATGAAATTAAATGTGAAATAACATGAAAACAAAAACAACAACAAAACTGAATACCCACCTGATTCTCCGTAGCGTATTTTGAGGAGTAAATGGGTACATTTTAGAAACTTCTTGATCGCTAGAGTATGAACATTGTCCATCTGCTTATTTCTGTACCATAGGCTGGTACAATGAGAGGCGTCAATGGAATTCAGTCTTCTCGTTGTGCAAAGAATTTCAGTCACCCCCTTTCATCCTTTCTGGATACTTATGATCTGACCAGCCTGTCGTTGAACCTACATGCCCAGATGTTTGTATTCATTTGACTCCTTTACCTTTTTCATTCCCATACCACCATATTTCGTTTGCCGTAAGATGGTCCCCCTTATGGAAATCATTCATACTGGTTTTATCCAGATTTACTGTTTATACGTCTAGCCAATCTACTTCAATTCAGATTTTAGTACATTAAGTTGGTTTTGCAATCCAATGGTAGTGTATGACAGTCTTCGGCGAAATAACAAAAAAAAGAAAAAAAGAAAAAAAGGTACCTGGAATGCCATGCCTTCCACGGTGGCATGACAGAGAGAAAGAGAGAGAGAGAGAGAGAGAGAGAGAGAGAGAGAGAATGAATGAATGAATGAATTTTCTTTAATGAGGGAAGTGGAATAAGCAAGGACATGCTTTTCTTCATCCGGCCCTCAGGGCAAAGAAATAAAACAAGCAAACAAAACAAAATAAAAAATACAATACTACTACTACTTCTACTTCTAAGTAAATACGATAAAATGAATAATAATAAAAATAGGAGAGAAAGAACAAAATAAAGTCATAGCAAGAAAGACAAATACAAATACTAAAACGGACACTTCACACACACAACGAGAGATAGATAGATAGATAGATAGATAGAGAGAGAGAGAGAGAGAGAGAGAGAAAGAGAGAGAGAGAGAGAGACAGACAGACAGACAGACAGACAGACAGAGACAAAGTGATTAAACCGAAAGACACGTGTTTCTAATTACCTAAGAGATTGTCCACTTCAGCAGATGGCACAGCTCTGAAATCGGAGGCGTTAGTGACGTATTGTGCATTGAGGCCTTTAGCGCGCATTTCCGACAGCCATTCCTGACGAGAAACAATGATTATAAGAACGTCTATATGTTAGGAGACAGCAAAACTCTAAGCCAAAGTCTCGTCATTATCACCACCACCATCATCATCATCATCATCATCATCATCATCATCTTCAACAACTCCACTGTCTTTGATCATTATCAGAAAGTAATAACGAAACCAGTTATTACATCTAACGAACAAACTACGATAAATACCACAACTACTACTACTACTACTACTACTGCTGCTGCTGCTGCTGCTGCTGATATCAATAACTGAAATAAACAACAACAAAAAACCGACAGCGACAACATCAGTATGATTACCGTCTTCGATTTAATCGTCGAAATTATCAGCAACAAAGCAGCAGCCACGCAAACAATTTCTTTTCATAATCACTTTCTTTGCAGAAAAACCACTAAAATACAAAGTATGAAAAAGCATACGTTTATTTGTTTGTTTATTTTTTCGTTTCATTTCATTTTTTAGTTTTTTAATGTTTCTCATACGCACATATGATTAGCTTGGTCAACTTCCAAGGTCTGATCAGCGCGCTGGCTTCATGCATAGGTATGGCATACATTCCTTTTCTTTTCCCTTTTTTTTTAACACGTGGTGCAGCGAATATGGATCACTCTGCATGTTTTGATACCTCCTTGAAACTAGAAGAGAAACTATAATCCTTATCCTTTTTTTGTCCCTCCGAGCGCATTCTGCGGCAGTGTTGTACAACGAGGTGCGATTGAATCGGGTTAACTCACTCAGTACGGCCAGTCCTCTCTTCTCCTCTACACAGACCCCTCGGATGTCCAGTGGGTGTCTGAAAGACCCAACCTTTAGCTTCCGTCGTCAGAATTGTGGTATTCTTTGTCAACATTCACCTCTTCAGTATAAGAGCCTTCTACCTTGCAATATTTTGGTGATGGTAATTGGGGTGAAACGCTGTTAACGTCGTCTCTTTCGCCGTTCGTATGGAGAGAGTTAATCTGTCTTTTTTTCTGTTTGTCTACATGTCTGTCTGTCTACCCCTTTGTGTGTGTGGTCGACCCAGTACAAGATCGTTCTTTAAAATAGAAACACGAAAACCGATGACAGATGATGATGATGATCATAATCAGCGTCATCAGCGTTGATGTCGTCGCAACACTGTCGGCTATCACATCTCCTTTATGACTAACAACAACAACAGCAACGACAACAGCGACACATTACTGTCACTACCATCAACAACGGGCGCAATAAGCGTAGTGGTTAAAGCGTTGGATTTTCAATCTGGGGGTCCCTGGTTCGAATCTCGGTGACGGCGCCTGGTGATTAAAGGGTGGAAATTTTACGATCTCCCAGGTCAACATATGTGCAGACCTGCTAGACGCCTTAACCCCCTTCGTGCGTATACGCAAGCATAAGATCAAATACACACGTTTAAGATCCTGTAATCCATGTCAGCTTTCGGTGGGTTATAGAAACAAGAACATGCCCAGCATGCACTCCCCCGAACACGGAGTGTGGCTGCCTACATGGCGGGGTAAATAAAAAAAAACCCAACAAAACGGTCATACACGTAAAATGTTACATGTCTGTCTGAGTGTGTATGTGTGCGTGCCTGAAATCTGACTGCATGACAAAGGAAACGAATGATGAACGCACACTGGCAGCCGTCAGTGGGCTCTACCCAGGTAGGCAGCCTGTTGTGTGAATGACTCCGTGTTTGTAAAGCGCTTAGAGCTTGGTTTCCGACTGAGGATAGGCGCTATATAAGTATCCATATCAATCAATCAATCAACAACAGCGACCGCAGTAACAACCACTACACTCGTAACAAACACAATTAGAAAAAAAAAAAAGATTGAAAGGTCCCACAATGTTTTACAGCCATCGAGTCATTTTCAATGTGTGTAGCACTCGGCACAGAAATGCAGGGCCCAATACTCTCCTTTCCCAAGTTTCAACTTTCTCCAATCAATGTCAGGTACCCTGTCACACCTGGGAGGACTGAAAAAAAATCAGAGAAAAACGCCTTTCCCAATGACGTAACATCATGCTGAAACGGGGCCTCAAACCCTGCTCTGGTGAACGAAGACTGGATCAGAAGTTTCAACAACTTACCCGCTCTGCCAGGGCTTCCCCTTAACAAAATCAATACAAAGAACACAGAACACCCTTTGTTTTTTTAACGCTACAGTTACCTCAGGGAGGCTACGGTCATCCTTCCGATTGTAGAACTCTCTTCTTCCGCCACCAAGTATCACCTGCAAGAAACATTCACGATGAGAGCTCGGATAACATACAGACACTCAGGCGCGCGCGCTCGCGCGCGCACACACACACACACACACGTTTACGAGACACTCACATACATAAGCATACACACAAGCACAAAGACACACGCGCGCAAAACTTATGCGCGCATGTGCGCACACATGCACGACAATATGCACACATACAGACGTAAACACACACACACACACACACACACACACACACACACACACACACACACACTCGCTCTCGCACGTTCCAGAACGTATGTGAGTGTGTTTGTAAACGTGTGTGTGTGTGTGTGTGTGTGTGTGTGTGTGTGTGCGTATGTTTGGCCTGGCAGAACCTGGATATGAGAGTTGTTCTTGAGCAGCTGGAAAGCGATGTCAGCCACTTGAGGACAGTCCGCGGGAATGTCCTTATCCGTCTCCCAGTTCCTCTCCGGAGTGTGGGCGAAAGCCGCGGCTGGCGTAGCGTGGGTGACGCGCGCCGTTGTCACAATGCCCACAGATTTCCCTACACAGGTGGGTTACGTTATGTCATGTTATGTTATAGTATGCTACGTTAATAAGCTACATCATATTATCTACACAAATGCGTGTCTTAGGTATGTGCAATGATTAAACTCAACAAAAAAAAAAAAAAGAAAAAAAAAGAAAAAAAAAAAAAAAAAAGGAAAGAAGAAAAAAAAAAGAAAAAAATTAAAAAAAGGAAATGATCTGGTTACTCTCCTTCATTATTTTACGACGGTTTTATTTTGTGAATGATTTATTCATTCATATCCTTTTGAAAATTGGGTATTTACTGAAACTAGCATGTGTCATATGAGGCAATACTGTATTCAGCGTATTTATCAATGAATCAGTGCTAATATTGAAACGTGGGTGCATGATAAACCTGTTCGGCGGATGGATATTTATTTATAAATCTATTCATTCATTCGCTCATTGTTCATAACGTCGCCTTTTTTTTTTTTTATCAACCAATGTCTCAACAATTTTTCTTTTAGAGATAACAGTGTTGTTGCATTGTGTCTTGTATCTTGCCACGTCAAATCGAGTGGTTGTTAGGATTGGTTCGACCAGATCTGGTCAATGATGTGCAAGTATGAGTGAATGAACACCACTACACACACATTCCTTTGTGTGTGTGTGTGTGGGGGGGGGGAGTGGGGGGGAGAGGGGGGGTTGGAGGTGGTGTGTGTGTGTGTGTGTGTGTGTGTGTGTGTGTGTGCGCGCGAGGAAAGACTGATCCCACCAGCAGCGTAGCTCCAGTCCAGGACAGACTGGGTCAGCACGTCGGGCCGGTCCATGTGGGTGCAGTTGGCACGTGCAACACGGCTGTCCACGCCCAGCGTGCCGTAGTTGGTCTTGACCCCGCACAGGAAGGCCGTGGCCGTGCCCGCCGAGTCCGACGTCTGTTTGTCCACATTGTACGTCTGGGCAAGGCAAGACAATGCAATATAAGGCAAGGCAAGGTAAAGCAAAGCAACGCAAGTTTATCATTTCCACAGGTCTGGGCAAGACAAGACAAGGCACGGCACGGCAAAGCAAGGCAACGAAAGGCAAGTTCATTTCCACAGGTCTGGACAAGGCAAGACAAGGCAAGGCAAAGTAATACAAGTTTATTGTTTTCATAAGTCTGGGCAAAGGGACGGCACGGCAAAACGAGGCAAAGCAAGTTTATTTCCACAGGTTTGGACAAAGCAAGACCAGGCAAGGCAAGGCGCGGGACACCAAGGCACAGCATGGCAAATAATGTTTATCATTTTCATGTCTGGGCAGGGCAAGGCATTGCATGGCATGGCATGGCAAGGTAAGGCAAGAAATGTTTATTATTTTCATACGTTTGAGGCATATGTTTGAGAAAGGCACGGCAAGTTTATTATTTCCATACGTCTGCGGCTAAACACAAGGCAAGTTTCGTAGTTTCATGTCCGAGGCAAGGCATGGCACGGGAAAGACAAATTTATCATTTCATAGCCTGGGCAAGGCAAGGTAACTTGGTCATTTCCAAATCAAACCCAATGATGGCACAGAAAAGATATGAACTTTCTGGGTGGGTGAGAGAGGGCACACCTGATGGGGGACGGGGGGAGGGGGTGTGTGTGACGATGCAACTCACGGGGAGGGGAAGAGAGTGGAGGTGGGGGGGTGGGGGGGGGGGCGAACAGACGGGGAAAGGGATGGAGCTTGAAAGGGGAGGAAGAATTAACAGTTCCACAAATAATGTTAA
Source organism: Babylonia areolata (assembly GCF_041734735.1). Taxonomy (NCBI): domain Eukaryota; kingdom Metazoa; phylum Mollusca; class Gastropoda; order Neogastropoda; family Buccinidae; genus Babylonia; species Babylonia areolata. Next base: position 48,584,218 of record NC_134882.1, on the reverse strand, counting down.
ACTGTACGTTCCTCATTCTCACACTGTTCGTTTTACCACGTTTCTTAAGACTTTTGTTTGAAACCAGTATACCGTGATATTCTAATCAGGAACCATCTCAGACTTCATTCTTTCACGTTTTTTTTTTTATTTGTCTCATACCGGCCCCCCCCCAACCCCACCCCACCCCGGTTTATTACAGTATCCAGTTTTTGTTCGCACGTAACAAAGAAATTTATAGTGTATATATAAGAAGTGGTTCGTGTAGAATATCATATAAAACATGTTCGATCCTTTCTTAAAATCACGTATTATTTAGTGTGTTTTTGATTTTTCAATGTAGGTTTTGAGTCTGTAAGGATAATATTGGTCTAGGTTAAGTAACAAAATCCTAAGTTCTGTCACATACATTTCCCGATTTGCAATGTCGAGACCTTGAATTTTGACCTCTGACCTTGTCTCTTCGCACAGGTATTGTTTTCACCATGACCCATAACTGCAAATATTTGATGAAGATTGTATACAAGACCTACTCTCTCTTTGAAACAGCTTTATTTTATTTTATCTTTTTTTTTTTATAGTTAATAGCATACGCCATGGCTTGACCTTGACCTTTAACCTGTGATTTTGAAATTGCTTGGGGATCATGCTGTACCATTGGCAAGTCACAGTTCTAAGTTTGATAGAAAGTGGGTACAAGGATACGGCCCGTGTCAAGATTTTTATATCTTGCCAAATGATAACCTAGACCTTTGACTTTTTACTCTGTCTGCCACCTACTCATAGACCGGTAGGCTTCATGTATCCATACCAACAACCTTGACGAGTGTGGTTTCCTTGCCACTTACAGAACCCGAGATAATTCCAAAATGAAAGTTTACCATGGACACACACACGCACACACACAGACACACACGCACGCACGCACACACACACACACACACACACACACACACACACACACACACGGTTCAAGTTTTAATTATCTTTTCACTCCAGTTGGGGTATGGAGGACAATTACAAAGTAATGATTTCATGCTCTCTCTCTCTCTCTCTCTCTCTCTCTCTCACACACACACACACACACACACACACACACACACACACACACACACACACACACACACACCGGGTTCATTACAGACTCACTTTCTGTACACAGGTGAGGCAGAATTTGTATCTCGCATGAGGGACTTTTTAAAACATGTACCACAGACTACTTTCGTGGACACAGTCTTCACCTTGGACAGCGCCGTGTAGGGAAACTTCTCGAAGTTGAGCTGCGTTTCCTCACCGGGCCGCCCGTCCTTCTGGCCTTTATAGATGCGGGCGGCAGTGACGGTGGACACGCCCATGCCGTCGCCCAGGAAGAGGATGACGTTGTGGGCCACCTGGGTGTTGGGGGTCAGGGACAGGGCGGCCTGCAGACTGTGCTGAGCCTGCCGCAACCAGTAGGCCTTCCCCTCGCCTTCCTCGCCTGTGATTTTTTTCAAGTGGCGACATCATGCAAATCGTTATCTTCTTGAGAATGGGAGGGTGTTTGAGGGTGTGGGAGAGAGAGTGAGAAGGAGAGAAAGACAGAGGAGTAGGAAAAGTTAAGGTTCTTTTTTTTTTTCTTGTTTTTTTCTTTATCCCACGGGCTTCAGTCTAGCCCCTGGTAACAAAAGGAACAGTGTAGCCTGAATATGTAAAATACATACATACATGCATTCATACATACATAACATCAGAAAACGAAAAAAAGATAAAAAAAAAAAGAACAAACTATGCACACAAGATCAAAATGGGTAACATTTCCAAAACGTACATTTCGTCGGCTGTTTTTGTCAGCTGACAGAAGTCATCACCGTTCCTACATCACGTATATGTCTTTCGCCTATCCCCCCCTCCTCACTCCCCCCACCCCCCAACACACACTTCCT